>NC_138294.1:84444106-84466606 GCF_965601325.2 Salmo salar | reverse complement strand
TGTCACATGCTGTTGTGCAAATGGAATAGACAACAGGTGGAAATTATAGGCAATTAGCAAGACACCCCCAATAAAGGAGTGGTTCTGCAGGTGGTGACCACAGACCACTTCTCAGTTCCTATGCTTCCTGGCTGATGTTTTGGTCACTTTTGAATGCTGGCAGTGCTTTCACTCTAGTGGTAGCATGAAACGAAGTCTACAACCCACACAAGTGGCTCAGGTAGTGCAGCTCATCCAGGATGGCACATCAATGCGAGCTGTGGCAAGAAGGTTTGCTGTGTCTGTCAGCGTAGTGTCCAGAGCATGGAGGCGCTACCAGGAGACAGGCCAGTACATCAGGAGACGTGGAGGAGGCCGTAGGAGGGCAACAACCCAGCAGCAGGACCGCTACCTCCGCCTTTGTGCAAGGATGAGCAGGAGGAGGCACCCTGCAAAATGACCTCCAGCAGGCCACATGGAGGGCCGCACAGCCCTCCATGTGCTCGCCAGAGGTAGCCTGACTGCCATTAGGTACCGAGATGAGATCCTCAGACCCCTTGTGAGACCATATGCTGGTGCGGTTGGCCCTGGGTTCCTCCTAATGCAAGACAATGCTAGACCTCATGTGGCTGGAGTGTGTCAGCAGTTCCTGCAAGAGGAAGGCATTGATGCTATGGACTGGCCCGCCCGTTCCCCAGACCTGAATCCAATTGAGCACATCTGGGACATCATGTCTCGCTCCATCCACCAACGCCACGTTGCACCACAGACTGTCCAGGAGTTGGCGGATGCTTTAGTCCAGGTCTGGGAGGAGATCCCTCAGGAGACCATCCGCCACCTCATCAGGAGCATGCCCAGGCGTTGTAGGGAGGTCATACAGGCACGTGGAGGCCACACACACTACTGAGCCTCATTTTGACTTGTTTTAAGGACATTACATCAAAGTTGGATCAGCCTGTAGTGTGGTTTTCCACTTTCATTTTGAGTGTGACTCCAAATCCAGACCTCCATCGGTTGATAAATTGGATGTCCATTGATTATTTTTGTGTGATTTTGTTGTCAGCACATTCAACTATGTAAAGAAAAAAGTATTTAATAAGATTATTTCATTCATTCAGTTCTAGGATGTGTTATTTTAGTGTTCCCTTTATTTTTTTTGAGCAGTGTATGTTTTGCTCAGTCTGGCAGTTACCCAGAACTATTAGAATTAAAGAATCTCTCTTGTGGCTGCTGCGGACAACAACTGCATCTAAGTTGTTCTTCTACAACATAATAATTTCGCCTGCATAGCATTTTGTCTTCATTTTGACAGATTAACTCATGATTTTGCTGGGTTTTTTTTCTTCTTCTCTTGAACCAGTCGTGCATGTAGCCCAGCGACTAAGGAGTTGGACTGGAGAGCTGCTGGGTTCACATCTTCAAAATGTTCCCTTACCGTTGGGCCCTTGAGCAAGGCCCTTAACCCATAACAACATGCTCTTCATTCAGGGGAGCTGGACTGCAGCCTGAACCTGTGCTCGTCTCAACTGTATGTGTGAAGTCTGCTGTTTAGGGGTGTTGAGAACGCAGCACTGTTCACTAACTAATGGACAAAATATATTGTATTGTATTGTATTGGAAAGAAGTCAGACAGAGTTGATGTGGGCCGTCATTCAAACAAAGAGATTCTTCCCTGGCCACCAACAAATTTTTCCAAACAATGTTTGCATATAATAACAATAAATTCTAAAAACTATGCTGGTATTATTTTGTTTATTATTTAATTGTTCATAAAATTATATTTTTAGCTCAAAATATTACAATTTAATAGTAGTAGCCATTCATAAATGGCACCATGCAGGGTTCTATATGGAACCACTTTGGTTCAGTGAAGGAAAACCTCTAGGGTTCTGATCCAACTTAGTATGCTGCTCAAAATGTGTATTTCATGAGGAGAATCAGAGAGAGAGAGAACACTGTGATTTAATTTACTTAAAGGTGCACTATGCAGAAATCGCTCCTCCATTTCCTGGTTGCTAAAATTTGAGAAGTTCATCTAATTTCAGTTTAAGTGACAAAACAAGAGTCTAAACCGCTGTGAATTTTTCTTTTCAAAAACCAAAAATATCATATTTTCAGCTGTTTGAAGCTGGTGTACAAAACCTTAAAGTAAAAGACTCAAAAATCAAACTTAGTTATTTCAGCTTTAATTTGAATAATATTTGCTTAGACTTCTAAGTTATATTAACTTTATATTTTTTGGGTTCTTGCAACAACTTGCCACGTGGCTCTGTTTTTACAGGGCTGTGGCTAATTCAACATTTGTAGACTTTAGGATTCTTTTACACAATGTTGTATGCATGTTTGAAGAAAGAAAAGTAGTGTATATTTTGATATTAGTATTGTGTACTGGATCATGATGAACGGATGTCAAACCGTCAGGCAAATTCACATTCAATGATGAGACTACCCATTCCCCATTACCGCTCTCAATGGCAGAGGCAAACGCAGCGTCCTGCAATGGCTGATTCTACCTCCTGTTACTGCCGGTGGGCTGAGCACTGTTCTCCACAATGGCTGATTCTACCTCCTGTTACTGCTGGTGGGCTGAGCACTGTTCTCCACAATGGCTGATTCTACCTCCTGTTACTGCTGGTGGGCTGAGCACTGTTCTCCACAATGGCTGATTCTACCTCCTGTTACTGCTGGTGGGCTGAGCACTGTTCTCCACAATGGCTGATTCTACCTCCTGTTACTGCTGGTGGGCTGAGCACTGTTCTCCACAATGGCTGATTCTACCTCCTGTTACTGCTGGTGGGCTGAGCACTGTTCTCCACAATGGCTGATTCTACCTCCTGTTACTGCTGGTGGGCTGAGCACTGTTCTCCACAATGGCTGATTCTACCTCCTGTTACTGCTGGTGGGCTGAGCACTGTTCTCCACAATGGCTGATTCTACCTCCTGTTATTGCTGGTGGGCTGAGCACTGTTCTCCACAATGGCTGATTCTACCTCCTGTTACTGCTGGTGGGCTGAGCACTGTTCTCCACAATGGCTGATTCTACCTCCTGTTACTGCTGGTGGGCTGAGCACTGTTCTCCACAATGGCTGATTCTACCTCCTGTTACTGCTGGTGGGCTGAGTACTGTTCTCCACAATGGCTGATTCTACCTCCTGTTACTGCTGGTGGGCTGAGCACTGTTCTCCACAATGGCTGATTCTACCTCCTGTTACTGCTGGTGGGCTGAGCACTGTTCTCCACAATGACTGATTCTACCTCCTGTTACTGCTGGTGGGCTGAGCACTGTTCTCCACAATGGCTGATTCTACCTCCTGTTACTGCTGGTGGGCTGAGCACTGTTCTCCACAATGGCTGATTCTACCTCCTGTTACTGCTGGTGGGCTGAGCACTGTTCTCCACAATGACTGCCAAAGTGGATTAACATGGCAAATGATCAAATACATTGAACAATGTTAACCATTAAGTGTGCGTTTACTAAATATTAGGTGAGAGAGGAGGGAGGAGGTGAGAGAGGAGGGAGGAGGTGAGAGAGGAGGGAGGAGGTGAGAGAGGAGGAGGGGAAGGGAGAGAGGAGGGAGGAGGCTAGAGAGGAGGGAGGAGGCTAGAGAGGAGGGAGGAGGTGAGAGAGAAGGGAGGAGGTGAGAGAGGAGGAGGGGAAGGGAGAGAGGAGGAGGGAGGAGGTGAGAGAGAAGTAGGGAGGAGGTGAGAGAGGAGGTGGGGAAGAGAGAGAAATATGCCAGCCTTGCATCACTTAATTATTAATAGCAGCATCCAAATAAAAACGCAAACCTTGTCTGAATTAACGGATGGTTGAGTCCATGCCGCCTGCACCACGTCCCAGGGAGCCACGGGTGCTGGAGGAGAGTGTCGCTATGCCACACCGCTGCACTCAAAACACTCCACACAGCCTGGTTTCACTTCCTGTGTGTGTGTGTGTGTGTGTGTGTGTGTGTGTGTGTGTGTGTGTGTGTGTGTGTGTGTGTGTGTGTGTGTGTGTGTGTGTGTGTGTGTGTGTGTGTGTGTGTGTGTGTGTGTGTGTGTGTGTGTGTGTGTGTGTGTGTGTGTGTGTGGGGGTGTGGGTGGGTGTGTGGGTGGGTGTGTGTGTGTTTTAGGGGGCATTGAGTTCACCTTGTCCGAACACAGGAAGATTGGTGAAAGGTGTCCTGGTTGTTTTTCTGTCTCAACACTGTGCTTCCCACCTGAGCCTGGTGAATTGCCTGTTAAATAGAACCTAAATGCTTCTGTCATTGTCACTGTGCTGCTTCTCCAGACCAATTTAGTCTGGTAGGGCTGTTAGTCTGGTTGGGCTGTTAGTCTGGTAGGGCTGTTAGTCTGGTAGGGCTGTTAGTCTGGTAGGTTGTTAGTCTGGTAGGGCTGTTAGTCTGGTAGGGTTGTTAGTCTGGTAGGTTGTTAGTCTGGTAGGTTGTTAGTCTGGTAGGGCTGTTAGTCTGGTAGGGCTGTTAGTCTGGTAGGGCTGTTAGTCTGGTAGGGCTGTTAGTCTGGTAGGGCTGTTAGTCTGGTAGGGTTGTTAGTCTGGTAGGGCTGTTAGTCTGGTAGGGCTGTTAGTCTGGTAGGGCTGTTAGTCTGGTAGGGTTGTTAGTCTGGTAGGGTTGTTAGTCTGGTAGGGCTGTTAGTCTGGTAGGGTTGTTAGTCTGGTAGGGCTGTTAGTCTGGTAGGGTTGTTAGTCTGGTAGGGTTGTTAGTCTGGTAGGGTTGTTAGTCTGGTAGGGTTGTTAGTCTGGTAGGGCTGTTAGTCTGGTAGGGTTGTTAGTCTGGTAGGGCTGTTAGTCTGGTAGGGCTGTTAGTCTGGTAGGGCTGTTAATCTGGTAGGGTTGTTAGTCTGGTAGGGCTGTTAGTCTGGTAGGGTTGTTAGTCTGGTAGGGCTGTTTGTCTGGTAGGGCTGTTAGTCTGGTAGGGCTGTTAGTCTGGTAGGTTGTTAGTCTGGTAGGGCTGTTAGTCTGGTAGGGCTGTTTGTCTGGTAGGGCTGTTAGTCTGGTAGGGCTGTTAGTCTGGTAGGGTTGTTAGTCTGGTAGGGTTGTTAGTCTGGTAGGGTTGTTAGTCTGGTAGGGTTGTTAGTCTGGTAGGGCTGTTAGTCTGGTAGGGTTGTTAGTCTGGTAGGGCTGTTAGTCTGGTAGGGCTGTTTGTCTGGTAGGGCTGTTAGTCTGGTAGGGCTGCTAGTCTGGTAGGGCTGTTAGTCTGGTAGGGTTGTTTGTCTGGTAGGCTGTTTGTCTGGTAGGGCTGTTAGTCTGGTAGGGCTGTTAGTCTGGTAGGGTTGTTAGTCTGGTAGGGCTGTTAGGCTGGTAGGGCTGTTAGTCTGGTAGGGATGTTAGTCTGGTAGGGTTTTTAGTCTGGTAGGGTTTTTAGTCTGGTAGGGTTGTTAGTCTGGTAGGGCTGTTAGTCTGGTAGGGCTGTTATTCTGGTAGGGTTTTTAGTCTGGTAGGGCTGTTAGTCTGGTAGGGCTGTTAGTCTGGTAGGGCTGTTAGTCTGGTAGGGTTGTTAGTCTGGTAGGGTTTTTAGTCTGGTAGGGCTGTTAGTCTGGTAGGGCTGTTAGTCTGGTAGGGCTGTTAGTCTGGTAGGGTTTTTAGTCTGGTAGGGTTGTTAGTCTGGTAGGATTGTTAGTCTGGTAGGGCTGTTAGTCTGGTAGGGCTGTTTGTCTGGTAGGATTTTTAGTATGGTAGGATTGTTAGTATTGTAGGATTGTTAGTCTGGTAGGGCTGTTAGTCTGGTAGGGCTGTTCGTCTGGTAGGGCTGTTTGTCTGGTAGGGTTTTTAGTCTGGTAGGGCTGTTAGTCTGGTAGGGCTGTTAGTCTGGTAGGGCTGTTAGTCTGGTAGGTTGTTAGTCTGGTAGGGCTGTTAGTCTGGTAGGGCTGTTTGTCTGGTAGGGCTGTTAGTCTGGTAGGGCTGTTAGTCTGGTAGGGTTGTTAGTCTGGTAGGGTTGTTAGTCTGGTAGGGTTGTTAGTCTGGTAGGGTTGTTAGTCTGGTAGGGCTGTTAGTCTGGTAGGGCTGTTAGTCTGGTAGGGTTGTTAGTCTGGTAGGGCTGTTAGTCTGGTAGGGCTGTTTGTCTGGTAGGGCTGTTAGTCTGGTAGGGCTGCTAGTCTGGTAGGGCTGTTAGTCTGGTAGGGTTGTTTGTCTGGTAGGCTGTTTGTCTGGTAGGGCTGTTAGTCTGGTAGGGCTGTTAGTCTGGTAGGGTTGTTAGTCTGGTAGGGCTGTTAGGCTGGTAGGGCTGTTAGTCTGGTAGGGATGTTAGTCTGGTAGGGTTTTTAGTCTGGTAGGGTTTTTAGTCTGGTAGGGTTGTTAGTCTGGTAGGTCTGTTAGTCTGGTAGGGCTGTTATTCTGGTAGGGTTTTTAGTCTGGTAGGGCTGTTAGTCTGGTAGGGCTGTTAGTCTGGTAGGGCTGTTAGTCTGGTAGGGTTGTTAGTCTGGTAGGGTTTTTAGTCTGGTAGGGCTGTTAGTCTGGTAGGGCTGTTAGTCTGGTAGGGCTGTTAGTCTGGTAGGGTTTTTAGTCTGGTAGGGTTGTTAGTCTGGTAGGATTGTTAGTCTGGTAGGGCTGTTAGTCTGGTAGGGCTGTTTGTCTGGTAGGATTTTTAGTATGGTAGGATTGTTAGTATTGTAGGATTGTTAGTCTGGTAGGGCTGTTAGTCTGGTAGGGCTGTTCGTCTGGTAGGGCTGTTTGTCTGGTAGGGTTTTTAGTCTGGTAGGGCTGTTAGTCTGGTAGGGCTGTTAGTCTGGTAGGGCTGTTAGTCTGGTAGGGTTGTTAGTCTGGTAGGGCTGTTAGTCTGGTAGGGTTGTTAGTCTGGTAGGGTTGTTAGTCTGGTAGGGCTGTTAGTCTGGTAGGGTTGTTAGTCTGGTAGGGCTGTTAGTCTGGTAGGGTTGTTAGTCTGGTAGGGTTGTTAGTCTGGTAGGGTTGTTAGTCTGGTAGGGTTGTTAGTCTGGTAGGGCTGTTAGTCTGGTAGGGTTGTTAGTCTGGTAGGGCTGTTAGTCTGGTAGGGCTGTTAGTCTGGTAGGGCTGTTAGTCTGGTAGGGTTGTTAGTCTGGTAGGGCTGTTAGTCTGGTAGGGTTGTTAGTCTGGTAGGGCTGTTTGTCTGGTAGGGCTGTTAGTCTGGTAGGGCTGTTAGTCTGGTAGGTTGTTAGTCTGGTAGGGCTGTTAGTCTGGTAGGGCTGTTTGTCTGGTAGGGCTGTTAGTCTGGTAGGGCTGTTAGTCTGGTAGGGTTGTTAGTCTGGTAGGGTTGTTAGTCTGGTAGGGTTGTTAGTCTGGTAGGGTTGTTAGTCTGGTAGGGCTGTTTGTCTGGTAGGGCTGTTAGTCTGGTAGGGCTGTTAGTCTGGTAGGGTTGTTAGTCTGGTAGGGCTGTTAGTCTGGTAGGGCTGTTTGTCTGGTAGGGCTGTTAGTCTGGTAGGGCTGTTAGTCTGGTAGGGCTGTTAGTCTGGTAGGGTTGTTTGTCTGGTAGGCTGTTTGTCTGGTAGGGCTGTTAGTCTGGTAGGGCTGTTAGTCTGGTAGGGTTGTTAGTCTGGTAGGGCTGTTAGGCTGGTAGGGCTGTTAGTCTGGTAGGGCTGTTAGTCTGGTAGGGATGTTAGTCTGGTAGGGATGTTAGTCTGGTAGGGTTTTTAGTCTGGTAGGGTTTTTAGTCTGGTAGGGTTGTTAGTCTGGTAGGGCTGTTAGTCTGGTAGGGCTGTTATTCTGGTAGGGTTTTTAGTCTGGTAGGGCTGTTAGTCTGGTAGGGCTGTTAGTCTGGTAGGTCTGTTAGTCTGGTAGGGTTGTTAGTCTGGTAGGGTTTTTAGTCTGGTAGGGCTGTTAGTCTGGTAGGGCTGTTAGTCTGGTAGGGCTGTTAGTCTGGTAGGGTTTTTAGTCTGGTAGGGTTGTTAGTCTGGTAGGATTGTTAGTCTGGTAGGGCTGTTAGTCTGGTAGGGCTGTTTGTCTGGTAGGATTTTTAGTATGGTAGGATTGTTAGTATTGTAGGATTGTTAGTCTGGTAGGGCTGTTAGTCTGGTAGGGCTGTTAGTCTGGTAGGATTGTTAGTCTGGTAGGGCTGTTAGTCTGGTAGGGCTCTTGTTTTCTAAGTACTCTGGAAGCAGATGATGGAAGGGTTGACAGAAGCCAGGAATGACTATAACATAAATTACACATCCCAGTAATATACACAAATCTCTCTGGAAGCAACACCTCTTGTATGCATTGATATTTTCCTCTCTACTTCTGGGTGCGTAGCTGGGATTCCTGAGGTCGGGTGGAAGGAGGTTTAGTTAGTGTATTTCAGGCCTCCAGCCAGCCGTTAAAATGTTCCTCGGCTTTAACAGTCTCTTACCGTGTTGAATGATTCATTTCTCCTCTTCAATCCCACCGTTCAGGTTCACAACGGAGACGTGCCATAACCCACTAGGGGCAACGTGTGTGTGTGTGTGTGTGTGTGTGTGTGTGTGTGTGTGTGTGTGTGTGTGTGTGTGTGTGTGTGTGTGTGTGTGTGTGTGTGTGTGTGTGTGTGTGTGTGTGTGTGTGTGTGTGTTCGTGTGTGTGTGTTCGTGTGTGTCTGTGTGTGTGTGTGTGTGTTCGTGTGTGTGTGTTCGTGTGTGTGTGTGTGTGTGTGTCTGTGTGTCTGTGTGTGTGTGTGTGTGTGTGTGTGTGTGTTTGTGTGTGTGTGTGTGTGTGTGTGTGTTTGTGTGTGTGTGTGTGTGTGTGTGTGTGTGTTCGTGTGTGTGTGTGTGTGTGTGTGTGTGTGTGAATGGGATTGTGGGGTGGCTTGAGGCTTGCGGCTGGGGGTAAGGTGCTGGGGCCTGGGGCTCAACAACATCTCTATTCCATGGCTGGAACCCGTTCTTACCCACACTCCAGCTTATTTCAAATCAAAACATTTTCTTCGCTCTTTTCAATTAGTGGTGTCCAACTACCTTGATATTTGAATATCTGTATCTGTGCATTAATTGAGTGCTAATTTGTAGGCTTGCAAGTAGAATGCAGTAATCAGTATGTGCAGATTAACAAGGACCTGTCCACTGCTTCCTTGCCTAGTTAAATAAAGGTTACATTGAAATAAATAAAAATCCTGCCTGGTAGTGATGTAAGGCGAGAGCCCTCCCTCCCTCCCTCCCTCCCTCCCTCCCTCCCTCCCTCCCTCCCTCCCTCCCTCCCTCCCTCCCTCCCTCCCTCCCTCCCCCCCCCTCCCTCCCTCCCTCCCTCCCTGCCTAGTGGTCTCCCTCCCTCCCTCCCTGCCTAGTGGTCTCCATCCCTCCCTGACTAGTGGTCTCCCTCCCTCCCTCCCTCCCTCCCTCCCTCCCTCCCTCCCTCCCTCCCTCCCCCTCCCTCCCTCCTCCCTCCCTCCCTCCCTCCCTCCCTGCCTAGTGGTCTCCCTCCCTCCCTCCCTGCCTAGTGGTCTCCCTCCCTCCCTCCCTGCCTAGTGGTCTCCATCCCTCCCTGACTAGTGGTCTCCCTCCCTCCCTCCCTCCCTGCCTAGTGGTCTCCCTCCCTCCCTCCCTCCCTCCCTCCCTCCCTCCCTCCCTGCCTAGTGGTCTCCCTCTCTGCCTGCCTAGTGACCTTCCTCCCTCCCTGCCTAGTGGTCTCCCTCCCTCCCTCCCTCCCTCCCTGCCTAGTGGCCTCCCTCCCTCCCTGCCTAGTGGCCTCCCTCCCTCTCTGCCTAGTGGCCTCCCTCTCTGCCTAGTGGTCTTCCTCTCTGCCTGCCTAGTGGTCTCCCTCCCTCCCTCCCTCCCTGCCTAGTGGTCTCCCTCCCTCCCTCCCTGCCTAGTGGTCTCCATCCCTCCCTGACTAGTGGTCTCCCTCCCTCCCTCCCTCCCTCCCTCCCTCCCTCCCTCCCTCCCTCCCTCCCTCCCTCCCTCCCTCCCTGCCTAGTGGTCTCCCTCCCTCCCTCCCTGCCTAGTGGTCTCCCTCCCTCCCTCCCTGCCTAGTGGTCTCCATCCCTCCCTGACTAGTGGTCTCCCTCCCTCCCTCCCTCCCTGCCTAGTGGTCTCCCTCCCTCCCTCCCTCCCTCCCTCCCCTGCCTAGTGGTCTCCCTCTCTGCCTGCCTAGTGACCTTCCTCCCTCCCTGCCTAGTGGTCTCCCTCCCTCCCTCCCTCCCTCCCCTCCCTCCCTGCCTAGTGGCCTCCCTCCCTCCCTGCCTAGTGGCCTCCCTCCCTCTCTGCCTAGTGGCCTCCCTCTCTGCCTAGTGGTCTTCCTCTCTGCCTGCCTAGTGGTCTCCCTCCCTCCCTCCCTCCCTGCCTAGTGGTCTCCCTCCCTCACTCCCTCCCTGCCTAGTGGTCTCCCTCCCTCCCTCCCCTCCCTCCCCTCCCTCCCTCCCTCCCTCCCTCCCTCCCTCCCTCCCTCCCTCCCTCCCTGACTAGTGGTCTCCCTCCCTCCCTGCCTAGTGGTCTCCCTCCCTCCCTCCCTCCCTCCCTCCCTCCCTCCCTCCCTCCCTCCCTCCCTCCCTCCCCTCCCTCCCTCCCTCCCTCCCTGCCTAGTGGTCTCCCTCCCTCCCTCCCTCCCTCCATCCCTCCCTCCATCCCTCCCTGCCTAGTGGTCTCCCTCCCTCCCTCCCTCCCTCCCTCCCTGCCTAGTGGTCTCCCTCTCTGCCTGCCTAGTGACCTTCCTCCCTCCCTGCCTAGTGGTCTCCCTCCCTCCCTGCCTAGTGGTCTCCCTCCCTCCCTGCCTAGTGGCCTCCCTCTCTGCCTAGTGGTCTCCCTCTCTGCCTGCCTAGTGGTCTCCCTCTCTGCCTAGTGGTCTCCCTCTCTGCCTAGTGGTCTCCCTCTCTGCCTGCCTAGTGGTCTCCCTCCCTCCCTCCCTCCCTCCCTCCCTCCCTCCCTCCCTCCCTCCCTCCCTCCCTCCCTCCCTCCCCTCCCTCCCTCCCTCCCTCCCTAGTGGTCTCCCTCTCTGCCTGCCTAGTGGTCTCCCTCTCTGCCTGCCTAGTGGTCTCCCTCCCTCCCTGCCTAGTGGTCTCCCTCTCTGCCTGCCTAGTGACCTTCCTCCCTGCCTGCCTCCCTCCCTCCCTCCCTAGTGGTCTCCCTCTCTGCCTGCCTAGTGGTCTCCCTCCCTGCCTAGTGGTCTCCCTCCCTGCCTAGTGGTCTCCCTCTCTGCCTAGTGGTCTCCCTCCCTGCCTAGTGGTCTCCCTCTCTGCCTGCCTAGTGGTCTCCCTCCCTCCCTGCCTAGTGGTCTCCCTCTCTGCCTGCCTAGTGACCTTCCTCCCTGCCTGCCTAGTGGTCTCCCTCTCTGTGTTATTGGCTGTGTAGCCCTAACGATCACACCACTGATTTCCTCTGGCAGCTAGGCAGCTCTTAAACAGGTTTGGCTGTGGTGCAGCCAGCTGCTGGGGAACAGATCCTAGAGCTATGCTCGCTCTCCTCTCTCCTCTCTCTCCTCTCTCTCCTCTCTCCTCTCATCTCTCCTCTCATCTCTCCTCTCTCCTCTCATCTCTCTTCTCTCCTCTCCTCTCTTCTCTCTCCTCTCTCCTCTCTCCTCTCATCTCTCTTCTCTCCTCTCATCTCTCCTCTCATATCTCTCTTCTCTCCTCTCTCCTCTCTCCTCTCTCCTCTCATCTATCCTCTCTCCTCTCTCCTATCATCTCTCTTCTCTCCTCTCTTCTCTCTCCTCTCTCCTCTCTCCTCTCATCTCTCCTCTCTCCTCTCTCTCCTCTCATCTCTCTTCTCTCCTCTCTCTCTCCTCTCTCTCTCCTCTCTCTTCTCTCCTCTCTTCTCTCTCCTCTCTCCTCTCTCCTCTCTCCTCTCATCTCTCCTCTCATCTCTCATCTCTCATCTCTCTTCTCTCCTCTCTCCTCTCTCCTCTCTTCTCTCCTCTCTCCTCTCTCCTCTCTCCTCATCTCTCTTCTCTCCTCTCTCCTCTCTCCTCTCTCTCCTCTCTCCTCTCATCTCTCCTCTCTCCTCTCTTTCACCTCTCTCTCCTCTCTCCCAGCTCCACAGCAGCTCTCTCTGTGGTGACGACAGGTTATGAAGCCAGCCAGCTAGGGAGATAACTACCAAAGAAACACTTTCATTTCCCCTTTCTTTATGCCCTTTGTTTTGCTCTGGGTTTCTGGGTAGGGGAGTTGCAGCAATACCACAGGAGACACAGTGACCCAAATGAATAGCCTCATCCAGTCTTGGGTTTGTCAGTCTGACTGTTTGGGACGCATTTCTGTAGATATTAGCAGGCACAGGGACAGGGACAGAGACAATGATGACAGAGAGACAGAGAGAGAGAGAGAGATACAGGGACAGGGATAGGGGCTGGGATTGAGATAGGGACAGCATTAGAGACAGGGACAGGGATGGCTAAAGGGACAGGTATAGAGACAGGGATAGAGACAGGGACAGAGACAGAGATAGAGACAGGGACAGCAATAGCGATAGAGACAGGGATAGAGACAGGGACAGGGATAGAGACAGGGATAGGGACTGGGATAGATATAGGGATAGAGACAGGGACAGGGATAGGGACTAGGATAGAGATAGGGACAGCAATAGAGACAGGGACAGGGATGGCTACAGGGACAGGTATAGAGACAGGGATAGAGACAGGGACAGAGACAGGGACAGAGACAGAGATAGAGACAGGGATAGAGACAGAGACAGGGACAGGGATAGAGACAGGGACAGCAATAGAGACAGAGACAGGGACAGGGCTAGAGACAGGGATAGAGACAGAGACAGAGACAGGGACAGGGATAGAGACAGGGACAGAGACAGGGATAGAGACAGGGACAGAGACAGGGATAGAGACAGGGACAGGGACAGGGACAGAGACAGGGACAGAGACAGGGATAGAGACAGGGATAGAGACAGAGACATGGACAGGGATAGAGACAGGAGATAGGAGACAGGGACAGCAATACAGACAGAGACAGGGACAGGGATAGAGACAGGGACAGAGACAGGGATAGAGACAGGGATAGAGACAGGGACAGGGATAGAGACTGAGACAGAGACAGGGACAGGGACAGGGAAAGGGATAGAGACAGGAGACAAGGACAGCAATAGAGACAGGGACAGCAATAGAGACAGGGACAGCGATAGAGACAGGGACAGTGACAGAGATGAGGACAGAGGAAGCAGAGACATGGAGTGGGTGCCCTCATCTTGGAGCCTGGGGCTGTGTGTCTCCGTCGGTGTCAGGATAGCCTGTCCTCTAGGTCAGTGTCAGGATAGCCTGTCCTCCAGGTCAGAGTGTCAGGATACCCTGTCCTCCAGGTCAGAGTGTCAGGATAGCCTGTCCTCCAGGTCAGAGTGTCAGGATAGCCTGTCCTCCAGGTCAGAGTGTCAGGATAGCCTGTCCTCTAGGTCAGAGTGTCAGGGGAGCCTGTCCTCCAGGTCAGAGTGTCAGGATAGCCTGTCCTCTAGGTCAGAGTGTCAGGATAGCCTGTCCTCCAGGTCAGAGTGTCAGGATAGCCTGTCCTCCAGGTCAGAGTGTCAGGATAGCCTGTCCTCTAGGTCAGAGTGTCAGGATAGCCTGTCCTCCAGGTCAGAGTGTCAGGATAGCCTGTCCTCTAGGTCAGAGTGTCAGGATAGCCTGTCCTCCAGGTCAGAGTGTCAGGATAGCCTGTCCTCTAGGTCAGAGTGTCAGGGGAGCCTGTCCTCCAGGTCAGAGTGTCAGGATAGCCTGTCCTCCAGGTCAGAGTGTCAGGATAGCCTGTCCTCTAGGTCAGAGTGTCAGGATAGCCTGTCCTCCAGGTCAGAGTGTCAGGATAGCCTGTCCTCTAGGTCAGAGTGTCAGGATAGCCTGTCCTCTAGGCCCGAGTGTCAGGATAGCCTGTCCTCCAGGTCAGAGTGTCAGGGGAGCCTGTCCTCCAGGTCAGAGTGTCAGGATAGCCTGTCCTCCAGGTCAGAGTGTCAGGATAGCCTGTCCTCCAGGTCAGAGTGTCAGGATAGCCTGTCCTCTAGGTCAGAGTGTCAGGATAGCCTGTCCTCTAGGTCAGAGTGTCAGGATAGCCTGTCCTCTAGGCCCGAGTGTCAGGATAGCCTGTCCTCCAGGTCAGAGTGTCAGGATAGCCTGTCCTCCAGGTCACAGTGTCAGGATAGCCTGTCCTCTAGGTCACAGTTTCAGGATAGCCTGTCCTCTAGGTCACAGTGTCAGGATAGCCTGTCCTCTAGGTCAGAGTGTCAGGATAGCCTGTCCTCTAGGTCAGAGTGTCAGGATAGCCTGTCCTCTAGGTCAGAGTGTCAGGATAGCCTGTCCTCTAGGTCAGAGTGTCAGGATAGCCTGTCCTCTAGGTCAGAGTGTCAGGATAGCCTGTCCTCTAGGTCACAGTGTCAGGATAGCCTGTCCTCTAGGTCAGTGTCAGGATAGCCTGTCCTCTAGGTCAGTGTCAGGATAGCCTGTCCTCCAGGTCAGAGTGTCAGGATAGCCTGTCCTCTAGGGTTTCAGAACACCCTGTTTGTAGTCCTGTAATGTGGTGGTGACATCATGGTTACGATTGATGTCGTCTCTATGATTGTCTGTGTCTGTGTGTGTGGAGGGAGCAGCTGGGAGTTCCTGTTGGACATCCCCCCAGCGCTCCAGGAAGAGAGCGCCAGCGTCCCGCCGAGCGGAGCATTGTTATTCGCCCTCTGCCTGGCCGGCCTGTTCCATGGCCACACACACCGTCTGCATCGCCCCCGGCAACGCACAGCAGAAGCCCTAACAACAACAAACAGGGCCTGGCGCTGCCTCATGCATGCCTGTTTGTAGAGGACACAGAACAACACACTCAGAACAACACACACAGAACAACACACTCAGAACAAACACACTCAGAACAAACACACACAGAACAACACACACAGAACAACACACACAGAACAAACACACACAGAACAACACACTCAGACAAACACACTCAGAACAACACACTCAGAACAACACACTCAGAACAACACACTCAGAACAACACACTCAGAACAACACACACAGACAAACACAAACAGAACAACACACTCAGACAAACACACACAGAACAACACACTCAGAACAACACACTCAGAACAACACACACAGAACAACACACTCAAACAAACACACAGAACAACACACTCAAACACACACAGAACAACACACTCAGAACAACACACTCAGAACAACACACTCAGACAAACACACACAGAACAACACACACAGAACAACACACACAGAACAACACACACAGAACAACACACTCAGAACAACACACTCAGAACAAACACACACAGAACAACACACTCAGAACAACACACTCAGAACAAACACACTCAGAACAAACACACTCAGAACAACACTCAGAACAAACACACTCAGAACAACACACTCAGAACAAACACACTCAGAACAACACACTCAGAACAACACACTCAGACAAACACACACAGAACAACACACTCAGAACAACACACTCAGACAAACACACACAGAACAACACTCAGAACAACACACTCAGACAAACACACACAGAACAACACACTCAGACAAACACACTCAGAACAACACACTCAGAACAACACACTCAGAACAACACACTCAGAACAACACACTCAGAACAACACACTCAGAACAACACACTCAGACAAACACACACAGAACAACACACACAGAACAACACACACAGAACAACACACACAGAACAACACACTCAGAACAACACACTCAGAACAAACACACACAGAACAACACACTCAGAACAACACACTCAGAACAAACACACTCAGAACAAACACACTCAGAACAACACTCAGAACAAACACACTCAGAACAACACACTCAGAACAAACACACTCAGAACAACACACTCAGAACAACACACTCAGACAAACACACACAGAACAACACACTCAGAACAACACACTCAGACAAACACACACAGAACAACACTCAGAACAACACACTCAGACAAACACACACAGAACAACACACTCAGACAAACACACTCAGAACAACACACTCAGAACAACACACTCAGAACAACACACTCAGAACAACACACTCAGAACAACACACTCAGACAAACACAAACAGAACAACACACTCAGACAAACACACACAGAACAACACACTCAGAACAACACACTCAGAACAACACACTCAGAACAACACACACAGAACAACACACTCAGAACAACACACTCAGAACAACACACACAGAACAACACACTCAAACAAACACACAGAACAACACACTCAAACAAACACACAGAACAACACACTCAAACACACACACAGAACAACACACTCAAACACACACACAGAACAACACACTCAGAACAACACACACAGAACAACACACTCAGAACAACACGCTCAGAACAACACACACAGAACAACACACTCAGAACAACACACTCAGAACAACACGCTCAGAACAACACACTCAGAACAACACACTCAGAACAACACACTCAGAACAACACACTCAGAACAACACACTCAGAACAACACTCAGAACAACACACTCAGAACAACACACTCAGAACAACACACTCAGAACAACACTCAGAACAACACTCAGAACAACACACTCAGAACAACACACACAGAACAACACACACAGAACAACACACTCAGAACAACACTCAGAACAACACACACAGAACAACACACTCAGAACAACACTCAGAACAACACACTCAGAACAACACACTCAGAACAACACACACAGAACAACACACACAGAACAACACACTCAGAACAACACTCAGAACAACACACTCAGAACAAACACACTCAGAACAATACACTCAGACAAACACACACAGAACAACACACTCAGAACAACACACTCAGACAAACACACACAGAACAACACACTCAGAACAACACACTCAGACAAACACACACAGAACAACACTCACAACAACACACTCAGACAAACACACACAGAACAACACACTCAGAACAACACACTCAGACAAACACACACAGAACAACACACTCAGAACAAACACACTCAGAACAAACACACTCAGAACAACACTCAGAACAAACACACTCAGAACAACACACTCAGAACAAACACACTCAGAACAACACACTCAGAACAACACACTCAGACAAACACACACAGAACAACACACTCAGAACAACACACTCAGACAAACACACACAGAACAACACTCAGAACAACACACTCAGACAAACACACACAGAACAACACACTCAGACAAACACACTCAGAACAACACACTCAGAACAACACACTCAGAACAACACACTCAGAACAACACACTCAGAACAACACACTCAGAACAACACACTCAGACAAACACACACAGAACAACACACACAGAACAACACACACAGAACAACACACACAGAACAACACACACAGAACAACACACTCAGAACAACACACTCAGAACAAACACACACAGAACAACACACTCAGAACAACACACTCAGAACAAACACACTCAGAACAAACACACTCAGAACAACACTCAGAACAAACACACTCAGAACAACACACTCAGAACAAACACACTCAGAACAACACACTCAGAACAACACACTCAGACAAACACACACAGAACAACACACTCAGAACAACACACTCAGACAAACACACACAGAACAACACTCAGAACAACACACTCAGACAAACACACACAGAACAACACACTCAGACAAACACACTCAGAACAACACACTCAGAACAACACACTCAGAACAACACACTCAGAACAACACACTCAGAACAACACACACAGACAAACACAAACAGAACAACACACTCAGACAAACACACACAGAACAACACACTCAGAACAACACACTCAGAACAACACACTCAGAACAACACACTCAGAACAACACACTCAGAACAACACACTCAGAACAACACACACAGAACAACACACTCAAACAAACACACAGAACAACACACTCAAACAAACACACAGAACAACACACTCAAACACACACACAGAACAACACACTCAAACACACACACAGAACAACACACTCAGAACAACACACACAGAACAACACACTCAGAACAACACGCTCAGAACAACACACACAGAACAACACACTCAGAACAACACACTCAGAACAACACGCTCAGAACAACACACTCAGAACAACACACTCAGAACAACACACTCAGAACAACACACTCAGAACAACACTCAGAACAACACACTCAGAACAACACACTCAGAACAACACACTCAGAACAACACTCAGAACAACACACTCAGAACAACACACACAGAACAACACACACAGAACAACACACTCAGAACAACACTCAGAACAACACACACAGAACAACACACTCAGAACAACACTCAGAACAACACACTCAGAACAACACACTCAGAACAACACACACAGAACAACACACACAGAACAACACACTCAGAACAACACTCAGAACAACACACTCAGAACAAACACACTCAGAACAATACACTCAGACAAACACACATAGAACAACACACTCAGAACAACACACTCAGACAAACACACACAGAACAACACACTCAGAACAACACACTCAGACAAACACACACAGAACAACACTCACAACAACACACTCAGACAAACACACACAGAACAACACACTCAGAACAACACACTCAGACAAACACACACAGAACAACACACTCAGAACAACACACTCAGAACAACACACTCAGAACAACACACACAGACAAACACAAACAGAACAACACACTCAGACAAACACACACAGAACAACACACTCAGACAAACACACACAGAACAACACACTCAGAACAACACACTCAGAACAGCACACTCAGAACAACACACACAGAACAACACACTCAAACAAACACACAGAACAACACACTCAAACAAACACACAGAACAACACACTCAGACACACACAGAACAACACGCTCAGAACAACACACTCAGAACAACACACTCAGAACAACACACTCAGAACAACAGAGACTTCAGTAGCAGCCGTACAACAATAACAACCCCAGCTAGCAGAGACTACTTTACACAAAGCAAAGCACATTCAGGGCTTGGCCCTTTCATAAAAAAATTCTGCAGAGGCATTAAAGAAAGGAAACCAAAGTTTGTGTTTTCAAGAAACCAAAGCAAATGAACACCAACCAGATGTTGAGGTAGTGTTGTGACTGCATTCAGAGGTTGTCTCTCAGGAGAGCAGTCCCTCTGAAGGGAGGTGGTTGTCTCAGGGAGAGCAGTCCCTCTGAAGGGAGGTGGTTGTCTCAGGGAGAGCAGTCCCTCTGAAGGGAGTGGTTGTCTCAGGGAGAGCAGTCCCTCTGAAGGGAGGTGGTTGTCTCAGGGAGAGCAGTCCCTCTGAAGGGAGGTGGTTGTCTCAGGGAGAGCAGTCCCTCTGAAGGGAGGTGGTTGTCTCAGGGAGAGCAGTCCCTCTGAAGGGAGGTGGTTGTCTCAGGGAGAGCAGTCCCTCTGAAGGGAGGTGGTTGTCTCAGGGAGAGCAGTCCCTCTGAAGGGAGGTGGTTGTCTCAGGGAGAGCAGTCCCTCTGAAGGGAGGTGGTTGTCTCAGGGAGAGCAGTCCCTCTGAAGGGAGGTGGTTGTCTCAGGGAGAGCAGTCCCTCTGAAGGGAGGTGGTTGTCTCAGGGAGAGCAGTCCCTCTGAAGGGAGGTGGTTGTGCTGACACATTTCTCTACAGTTTGGGAGGAGTGTTACCCTACCTACCTCGACAAGACAAATACGTGCTCCTGAGTGGCGCAGCGGTCTAAGGCGCTGCATCTCAGTGCAAGAGGTGTCACTACAGTCCCTGGTTTGAATCCAGGCTGCATCACATCTGGCTGTGATTGGGCGGCGCACAATTGGCCCAGCGACGTCCGGGTTTGGCCGGGCTAGGTTGTCATTGTAAATAAGAATTTGTTCTTAACTGATTTGTCTAGTTAAATAAATGATAAATAAAACAAGTCTCGTTGCTTTGTGGGAGACAGTAGGAGACTAACACACTGTCATTTATATCTTTGTCTAAGTAGATGTTTCCCTGTCAGTCTGTTACACATGTGTCTAGTCTCAGCAGGGTATGAAGATGTGTGTTTTTAGCCGTTGTGTTGTATGGATAAGATGATATGTCTATGACTTGAGGCTGCCCTCTCAGCCTTTTGAAAGAGGAACATGATTAGGACATGCCCTCCTGGGAGTCTAGCTAGCGAGAGAGTAGCAGAGCAGATCCATCCATCCGGTTGTCTGTGTTAGCGCTGAGTTATTGTTAGCCCCAGGCTAATTCTCCTCCTCACACTGACTGGGGTGGTGTGGAACACAGCACCTGAACTCTGACCCCATGTCACTGCTGCTAATATCATTCTGACACTTATTATGCACGTCTGACCAGTGATGCAATACACAGTTCCTTCCCAGAAGTGGGATTAAATCATTGGCATAAGCTTGTATCATTATTATTACTGTGATGATTAGTTTATAATGACAAATTAAAATGAGGGTAGAATCAATCTTTCAGTGATCGGGCTGGAATTCAACACGATGACAGCCATATTGTTCATCTCTTTGTAACAGCGCTGTTTATTTCAGCATCTGTAGGTTTATAGGCTTCAGTGAAGACCACCTCTGCTCCCTCTCTGTTCTCTCTATCACTCCCTCCCCCCTCAGAGAGATGCTGCACAGTCACGGTGCAGACACACACCATAGCTTCACATGCTTCACTGCATCACAACACAATGCATGGCTGTACTTGTTATTGTCTTCTTCTTCTTTCTCCTCCTCCTCCTCTCCTCCACCTCCTCCTCCTCCTCTCCTCTTCCACCTCCTCCTCCCTGTCTTCCTCCTCCTCCTCTCTTCCACCTCCTCCTCCTCTCGTCCTCCTCCTCCCCCTTGTCCTCCTCCTCCCTGTCTTCTTCCTCCTCCTCCTCCTCCTCCTCCTCCCTGTCTTCCTCCTCCTCCTTGTCTTCCTCCTCCTCCTCTCCTCCTCCTCCTCTCCTCCTCCTCCTCCTCTCTTCCACCTCCTCCTCCCTGTCTTCCTCCTCTCTTCCACCTCCTCCTCCTCTCCTCTTCCACCTCCTCCTCCCTGTCTTCCTCCTCCTCCTCCTCTCTTCCACCTCCTCCTCCTCTCCTCTTCCACCTCCTCCTCCCTGTCTTCCTCCTCCTCCTCTCTTCCACCTCCTCCTCCTCTCGTCCTCCCCCTCCCCCTCCTCCTCCCTCTCCTTTTCCTCTTCTTTCCATGTGTAAGCTTGATATTAGTGTTTGAAGATATGTATTTGTTACTACTTTAAACTAGAACCATCTCAAGGGCTGCGAATTGTGAGGTGAGACATTTTCTAAACCAAACTACAACTCTTCAGACAATGGAAAACTGGTGTTGACCCCCCCACCCCCTCTCTCTCTCCCTCTCTCTCTCTCTCTCTCTCTCTCTCTCTCTCTCTCTCTCCTCTCTCTCTCTCTCTCTCTCTCTCTCTCTCTCTCTTTCTCTCTCTCTCTCTCTCTCTCTCTCTCTCTCTCTCTTTCTCTCTCTCTCTCTTTCTCTCTCTCTCTCTCTCTCTCTTTCTCTTTCTCTCTTTCTCTCTTTCTCTCTCTCTCTCTCTCTCTCTTTCTCTCTTTCTCTCTCTCTCTCTCTCTCTCTCGCGTTCTTTCTCTCTCTTTCTCCCCCTCCCTTTCTCCATCTGTCTGCTTTTCCAACCATTGTCTGCCACCAGTTTGGCACCAAAACATTGACAGCAAAGACATATTGACCTAGTAAAAACAACGGTGTGTAAAAAATAGATAAAGAATATTTCATGCTGAAACCCTCATAATTAAGTATTCACTAATGATGGTTTATATTTAGGATCATGTTTTTTAAATAATTGGATTATTTTATATTCAACATGTGATAAGGTCACACAGAGGACCAGAGATAATTACAGACACCTGTGACAATCTGAAGTACCCAACAAGTTCACTAGTAGTTCACTGGTAAACTTCAAAAGTTCATAGTCATTTTTAATTAAAAAAATTATTTAACCTTTATTTAACTAGGCAAGTCAGTTAAGAATAACCTCTTATTTACAATGACGGCCCACCAAAAGGCAAAAGGCCTCTGTGGGGGCGTGGCCCTGGGATTACAAAATCAAGAGAGACACCACAACACGAAGAGAGACCTTTTATTAAAACTTTATTTAACTAGGCAAGTCATTCAATAACAAATTCATATTTACAATGACAGCCTAGGAACAGTGGGTTAACTGCCTTGTTCAGGGGCAGAACGACAGATTTTTACCTTGTCAGCTCGGGGATTCAATCTTGCAACCTTTCAGTTACTAGTCCAACACTAACCACTGGGCTACCTGCTGACCTAAGACAACAACATAGCATGGCAGTAAACCCTACCTTTGAAACCTTAATGCTGATATTTGATAAATCCCCAGAAGGAGTTTATGCAAATCAAATGAAAGATTCAATATTAGACTAGATGCCTTAAACCAATTGGAAAACACAGTTTCGTACAGCTGTGTTATTGTCTGGAGCTGAGGAGAACAATGGAGGAACAGGTGTTCTCTCTGTTCTCTCTGGCCTTCTGTCTATCCCATCAGTCTTGTATGAAAGCTAAAACATATCTCTATCATCTCTGAGGAGATCAGGTCACCTCAAACATTCACATGTGTTGTAACAACCCATAAGTCACAGCGAGCGAGTGA
>NC_138294.1:84424106-84439106 GCF_965601325.2 Salmo salar | reverse complement strand
TACATCGCTGATGTCACACGGTCCATTGGAGAACAGGCAGGGCCCATCTGTCATCCCTTTACTACAGTTATCATTCAGCTGTATTATCAGCACTACCGCTCCTCTCCGCACCGCTCCTCTCCGCACCGCTCCGCACTGCTCCTCTCCGCTCCGCTCCGCACCACTCCTCTCCTCTCCACTCCTCTCCTCTCCGCACTGCTCCTCTCCGCACCGCTCCTCTCCGCTCCTCTCCTCTCCGCACCGCTCCTCTCCGCTCCGCACCGCTCCTCTCCGCACCGCTTCTCTTCGCTCCGCTCCTCTCTGCTCTGCACCGCTCCTCTCCGCACCGCTCCTCTCCACACCGCTCTTCTCCGCTCCGCACCGCTCCTCTCCTTTCCGCACCGCTCCTCTCCACACCGCTCCTCTCCGCACCGCACCGCTCCTCTCCACACCGCTCTGCTCCGCACCGCTCCGCTCTGCACCACGCCGTTCCGCTCCTCTCCACACCGCTCTGCTCTGCACTGCTCCTCTCTGCACCGCACCGCTCCTCTCCACACCGCACCACTCCTCTCCGCACCGCTCCTCTCTGCACCGCTCCTCTCCGCACCGCTCCGCTCCTCTCCACACCGCTCCTCTCCGCACCGCTCCTCTCTGCACCGCTCCTCTCCGCACCGCACCTCTCTGCACCGCTCCTCTCCGCACCGCACCGCTCCTCTCCACACCGCTCCTCTCCGCACCGCTCCTCTCCGCACCGCTCCTCTCCGCACCGCTCCTCTCCGCACCGCTCCTCTCCACACCGCTCCTCTCCACACCGCTCCTCTGCCCACCACTCCTCTCCGCACCGCACCGCTCCTCTCCACACCGCTCCTCTCCACACCGCTCCTCTCCACACCGCTCCTCTCTGCACCGCTCCTCTCCGCACCGCACCGCTCCTCTCCACACCGCTCCTCTCCGCACCGCTCCTCTCCGCACCGCTCCTCTCCGCACCGCTCCTCTCCGCACCGCTCCTCTCCGCACCGCACCGCTCCTCTCCGCACCGCTCCTCTCCTCTCCTCTCCGCACCGAGAGAGAGAGAGAGAGAGAGAGAGAGAGAGAGAGGAGAGAGAGAGAGAGAGAGAGAGAGAGAGAGAGAGAGAGAGAGAGAGAGAGAGAGAGAGAGAGAGAGAGAGAGCGAGGGAGAGAGAGAGACATTTCCAGCAGAGGGAGGCTGTCTGTCGACTGGGATTTACAGATTTATTCTCATGGAATTACAAATGAACGGCTGTAAAATCTATTTTCTCCTTAGTTCTATTAGTTGTAATTTAGGTGCCACCCAACACTGAGATGCTAATTGGCTAAATTACTATGTGGGTACACAGGATTTATCCTCACCTAATGAGCACTGAGGTTTCAGACGGGTTCGCTCCCTCCTCCAATGCAGCACCCCCAAATAAAAACAAGGAGAGGAGCGAGGGGGGGAGGGAGGGAGGGAGGGAGCGCGAGGGAGGGAGGGAGCGAGGGAAGGGAGGGAGTGAGGGAGGGAGGCAGGGAGCACGATGTGAAGGAACCTAGTTAGAGACAAGAGTTGTGCTGGGGTGATTTATGGCAGACCTGATGGCAGACCACACTGAAAGCGCAGGGTTACAATTGCTGGATCTCCTCCGGAGCGAGATCATAAATTCAGATCATGTATTGGAGCTCTCCCTCCCTCCACCTCCCCCCTCACATCCCTCCACCCTCACATCCCTCCCTCCTCCACCTCCCCCCTCACATCCCTCCACCCTCACATCCCTCCCTCCTCCACCTCCCCCCCTCACATCCCTCCACCCTCACATCCCTCCCTCCTCCACCTCCCCCCTCACATCCCTCCACCCTCACATCCCTCCCTCCTCCACCTCCCCCCTCACATCCCTCCACCCTCACATCCCTCCCTCCTCCACCTCCCCCCTCACATCCCTCCCTCCTCCACCTCCCCCTCACATCCCTCCCTCCTCCACCTCCCCTCTCACATCCCTCCACCCTCACATCCCTCCCTCCTCCACCTCCCCTCTCACACACCTCCCTCCTCCACCTCCCCCCTCAAATCCCTCCCTCCTCCACCTCCCCTCTCACATCCCTCCACCCTCACATCCCTCCCCTCCTCCACCTCCCCCCTCACATCCCTCCCTCCTCCACCTCCCCTCTCACATCCCTCCTCCACCTCCCCCTCACATCCCTCCCTCCTCCACCTCCCCTCTCACATCCCTCCACCCTCACATCCCTGCCTCCTCCACCTCCCCCTCACATCCCTCCCTCCTCCACCTCCCCCTCTCATATCCCTCCCTCCCCTCCTCCACCTCCCCTCTCACATCCCCTCCCTCCCCCACCTCCCCTCCACACCCCCTCCCTCCCCCCGTCACATCCCTCCCTCCTCCACCTCCCCCTCTCACATCCCTCCCCCTCCCTCACCCCCCTCCCTCCTCCACCTCCTGCTCCCTCCCTCCTTACAACATGGTACTCCTTACACATCCCTCCCCCTGCTTCCCTTCCTCCCCCCTTTAAATAGGCGCTGTGGTAACGTAGTGTTATTAGGCTTTGGGCTGTTAAGAGTCTGATCAAGGAGAGAGCAGTGAAGAGTTGTGAGCCTGTAGAGAGTGGTTGATCTGATTCTGAGGCTGTTTGCCTCTGGAAAGATGTCCTCAGTTGTCTTCCCTAATAAGGCAGAGGAGAAGAGAGCTCTATGAGGCTCCAGCCACCACAGCCAGAGGAGAAGAGAGCTCTATGAGGCTCCAGCCACCACAGCCAGAGGAGAAGAGAGCTCTATGAGGCTCCAGCCACCACAGCCAGAGGAGAAGAGAGCTCTATGAGGCTCCAGCCACCACAGCCAGAGGAGAAGAGAGCTCTATGAGGCTCCAGCCACCACAGCCGGTGATTTGTTTGTTCCCTCACCTACTGTAGGTAATTACAGTATATAGTCAAATCAGTGTCTCCACGCAAACACAGACACTCATTCTTCTTTCTTTCTCTCTCTCTTTCGCTCTCTTTCTCTCTCTCTCACTCCCTCTCCCGTCTCTCCTTTCTCTCTCTCTCTCTCTCTCTCCTTTCTCTCTCTCTCTCTCTCTCTCTCTCTCTCTCTCTCTCTCTCTCTCTCTCTCTCACTCCCTCCCTCGTACAGCCGGCCTGTAATTTAGCAGTCTAAGAATCTGTGGTGGGGAGGAGAGAAGAAGAGTCCACACTGTCTAGTCAGAGAGCAGAGAGAGTGCTAGCTAGCGCTGGCTGGCGGGGCCAGAGGCTCACGCCACACGGATTTAAAAATAACCAGCCCATCTCTGAAGTGGTGTTTGTGTGCTCAGCTCGTGGTGAGTCTTTGTTCCGTGAACAGTTCAATAACAAACGTCCTATTAATACAAGTCATTGTGAAATCATGACAGAGCGAGAGAGAAAAAGCCCCCTGAACAGAACAAAACAGAAACGGAGCCCTGAGACAAAGAGGCTGTATGTATGCTTGTTGCAGGTGACAATAGATGGGGGACAGAAATAGACTGGGAGAAAGACAGGGTAGGACCCCGCAGTAGCTACGCTGATGTCATAAAAGGGGGTCTCCAACACAACCATCATCCCCACCAAGCCCTGAGTAAACAGCTTGATGGGACTGTCATCACTGGATGATATAAAAACATACACCCACAGAGTGACAGAGGTCTTCAGCATACACCGCTGTAACACAAACACTAACACAGGATGCTGCCTACCAGCGGGCCGTGTGGGAGTGGATGGGTGTGTGTGTGTGTATGTGTGTGTGTGTGTGTGTGTGTGTGTCTGTGTGTGTGTGTGTGTGTATGTGTGTGTGTGTGTCTGTGTGTGTGTGTGTGTGTGTGTGTGTGTGTGTGTGTGTGTGTGTGTGTGTGTGTGTGTGTGTGTGTGTGTGTGTGTGTGTGTGTGTGTGTGTGTGTGTGTGTGTGTGTCGGGGGGGTCCTATGTGTCCCACCAGCAGGCTCAGACTGCGTGTGACTGGACTCTCTCGACCCTTGCCTCTGCCCAGCTCGCCTGCCTCGCAGATGAGATTTCCACTTGGACAGGAAGCTGATTCTCCTGCCACTTCCTGGGCAGAACACAAGCCTTCCACCTTCACACATTCCACCTACCATGCAATGTATAGCTTACACAGTCCTACACCCACCCATCTAATCAGTCACTTACAGCATTACATACACTACATACATAAAGCATTCCAGGTGAAGCTGGTTGAGAGAATGCCCAGAGTGTGCAAAGCTGTCATCAAGGCAAAGGGTGGCTACTTTGAAGAATCTCAAATATAAATAGATATTTTTGGTTACAACATGATTCCATATGTGTTATTTCATAGTTTTGATGTCTTCACTATTATTCTACAATGTAGAAAATAATACAAATAAAGAAAAACCCTGGAATGAGTAGGTGTGTCCAAGCGTTTGACTGGTACTGTACGTGTATAAATACCGGGTTGGCTCACTGCCTTTTTCTTTTCAGTGTTTCATTGCTCAAATCAAATCAAATTTTATTTGTCACATGTGCCGAATACAACAAGTGTAGACTTTACTTACAAGCCCTTAGCCAACAGTGCAGTTCAAGAAGAGTTAAAAATATTTACCAAGTAGACTAAACAAAAAGTAATAATCAAAAGTAATACAATAAGAATAAGAGTTAACGAGGCACCGGTACCGAGTCAGTGTGCAGGGGAACAGGCTAGGTAATCCGTACATGTAGGTGGGGGTGAAGTGACTGCATAGATAATAAACAGCGAGTAGCAGCAGTGTACAAAAGGGAGGGGGGGGTCAATGTAAATTGTCCGGTGGCGATTTTCTGAATTGTTCAGCAGTCTTATGGCTCGGGGGTAGAAGCTGTTGAGGAGCCTTTTGGTCCTAGACTTGGTGCTCCGGTACCGCTTGCCGTGCGGTAGCAGAGAAAATAGTCTATAACTTGGGTGACTGGAGTCTCTGACAATTTTATGGGCTTTCCTCTGACACCACCTATTATATAGGTCCTGGATTGCAGGAAGCGTGGCCTCAGTGATGTACTGGGCCTTTCGCACTACACTCTGTAGCGCCTTACGGTCAGATGCTGAGCAGTTGCCATACCACGCGGTGATGTAACCAGTCAGGATGCTCTCGATGTTGCAGCTGTAGAATCTTTTGAGGATCTGGGGACCCCATGCCAAATCTTTCAGTCTCTCTGTGAGAGAGCAGTAGCTGTCTGGGAGCAGGGATCAGGCCCATAGTCAGATTACACGTGGTGTGTTTATACTGCAACAGATCTTGTTCAAATGCATGGGAATATTGAAGTATTTGTATAAATACTGTGTATTTGAGTATTTTCAAATACATGCCAATCAATACTTTTCCAAATACATTCCAATATTCAACTACTTGTTTTTTCAAAGTCAACCAGTCAGTCAGTCAGCCAGTCAGTCAGTCTGTGGATTGCTTCCTGTTCTGGAGGGCCGTTGGAGGGCCATAGCTCACCAGGTTGCCGCTGGCCACACAGCCCAGTGCAGCAGAGCACAGGGGCCAGGACCCACAGGAAACAGGCTCTCATCTCCCTCCCATCAGCTAATGGACAGGAATGTGTGTGTGTGTGTGTGGGGGGGGGGGGGGCTGGCTTTCTCTTTAGGGGTGGAGATGGGGGTGGTTTGGTGGTAGTGGGGAGGATAACGGGGAGAAAGGAGAGGAGAGAGAAGAAGAGAGAGGAGAGGAGAGGAGGGGAGGGGAGGGGAGGGGAGGGGAGGGGGAGGGGAGAGGAGAGGAGAGGAGAGGAGAGGAGAGGAGAGGAGAGGAGAGGAGAGGAGAGGGAGGTATAGGGGAGAGTAGAGACAGACTGTTGTGTATTGCAGTGAAAGGGACCTTGGGGGATGGCTGTATACCTCCAGTCCTGCACCAAGGCCATGGGTAGTGTTCTGTCTAGACTCAGTGCTACGGAGGAATGCTGTCATGCACCATGTTTTACTTGGTTGATTTGCTTTACAAACGGCAGATCATTCAGTGTTGAATATCAGTTACTAAAACACACATATCATGATTCCTCTATGGAGGACACAAACACATGACATATGCAGTGCTATCCCCTTACACAAAGCCAGGACAAGGAAGTAGCGGGGAAGGATCTGATCCATTCAGGATGCAGAGTGAAAGTGATTAGGCTATCAGTGTGTTAGCTAGCGTGTGAGTAGGAGGGATGATATAAAACAGACCTGTCACTGGACACACTAACCATCACACCTACCAACCCCAGTCCCAGCAGCCCAGTCCCAGCACCCCAGTCCCAGCAGCCCAGTCCCAGCAGTCCAGTCCCAGCAGTCCAGTCCCGGCACCCCAGTCCCAGCAGCCCAGTCCCAGCAGCCCAGTCCCAGCAGTCCAGTCCCAGCACCCCAGTCCCAGCAGCCCAGTCCCAGCAGTCCAGTCCCAGCAGTCCAGTCCCGGCACCCCAGTCCCAGCAGCCCAGTCCCAGCAGCCCAGTCCCAGCAGCCCAGTCCCAGCAGTCCAGTCTCAGCACCCCAGTCCCAGCACCCCAGTCCCAGCAGCCCAGTCCCAGCAGCCCAGTCCCAGCAGTCCAGTCTCAGCACCCCAGTCCCAGCACCCCAGTCCCAGCAGCCCAGTCTCAGCAGTCCAGTCCCAGCAGCCCAGTCTCAGCAGTCCAGTCCCAGCACCCCAGTCCCAGCAGTCCAGTCCCAGCACCCCAGTCCCAGCAGTCCAGTCCCAGCACCCCAGTTCCAGCAGTCTTTGGAGGGCAGTCTGTGGAGGTAGATTCTCTACAGCAGGGGTCTCCAACCTTTTCTAGCATGAGACTACTTTTAAAAAATGTAACATGTCGCGAGCTGCTCATTTGTTCTAGCTTTCAAACAGGCACATTCCTCTCTCCTCCCCTCCCCTGTAACTCTTCCCTGGATCGAGATAGGCAGACAGGCAGACAGGCAGAGAGACAGGCAGAGAGACAGGCAGAGAGACAGGCAGGCAGGCAGGCAGGCAGGCAGGCAGGCAGGCAGGCAGGATCTCTCTCTGCGTACTAAAGAATGGAATGCTACTGGAGAGGTGATGTCATAGGGACAGGGATAGGGTCCAATAGAAGAAAGGACAGGGGAGTAAGAAAACGTGTCATGTTGAAAAGAAATGTCACAAAATTGCTGGAGGGGGAATTGGGAAAGTATGGTGGTTTTGTTCCCGTCTTCTTTGAAAGATTTTATATTTCTCTCTGCCAACATTCTTCTCTTTGGAAAAAAAGCGAACGAAAACAACAGGTTACCGAAGGATTTCTTTTGTTGCTTTTCATAATTTGTCCCGGAAAAGCTGACAATCGGCTGGCTGTAATGAGCTGCGTTATCAATCTCCTCAATGACAATACTAGGAAAGAGTGTGCTGTGTGTCGGCCTGGACAGACCGCATTTCCCCCCAAACCTCCACATTGACCTTCACTGTTTTGCATTCCAATGGAGGTGTGTGAGTGTGTGTGTGTAATGTATGTGTGCAAAGTGTATGAGAGTTTAACTGTCTTAACAAAGATGTGCAATGGAGCGAGGTAGACAATAGCAGACAGACAGACAGACAGACAGACAGACAGACAGACAGACAGACAGACAGACAGACAGACAGACAGACAGACAGACAGACAGACAGACAGACAGACAGACATGGCTGTTAGGCTACATAACCCACTGAGGACATTTAGAACGCTGTGCATGTGTTCTATTCTGCTGTGTTCTGTTTAGTTCTGGGTCACGGACAGAACCTGCTGAGTAAGCCTTTATTCATTTCCACAGTAAAGGAGAGAGGAGTCAAACACAAGCTCACTCACTCTCTCTGGCCGGTCAGCTCTCAAAACAACTGTTTACTGTGGTGTGTCCCTCCCTCCCTCCCTCCCTCCCTCCCTCCCTCCCTCCCAATGCCCAACAGCCTGCTACAGCCATCCAATCAACGCCTCCCGAAGGCCCCCAACATACAGGCCCGCTCAACAGCCTCTGACTGACTGGCGCACACACACACACACACACGCGCATGCACGCACGCACGCATGCACACACACACACACACACACACACATGCGTGCATACACACACACATACACACACACACACACACACACACACACACACACGTGCACACACACACGCGTGCATACACACACACACACACACACACACACACACACACACACACTGTACCCTCTCTGCTATTCCCTATGGCTCTGTCAGCAGCTCTGGCTACAGCCTGTGTTGCTATTCCAACCCCAGTGGACACCACCAAGAGTCGTGGTCAAATCAAATCAAATGTTATTGGTCACATATCTAGCAGATGGTATTGGTCCATACATATATTTTGCAGATGGTATTGGTCCATACATATATTTTGCATATGGTATTGGTCCATACATATATTTTGCAGATGGTATTGGTCCATACATATATTTTGCAGATGGTATTGGTCCATACACATATTTTGCAGATGGTATTGGTCCATACATATATTTTGCAGATGGTATTGGTCCATACATATATTTTGCAGATGGTATTGGTCCATACATATATTTTGCAGATGGTATTGGTCCATACACATATTTTGCAGATGGTATTGGTCCATACATATATTTTGCAGATGGTATTGGTCCATACATATATTTTGCAGATGGTATTGGTCCATACATATATTTTGCAGATGGTATTGGTCCATACATATATTTTGCAGATGGTATTGGTCCATACATATATTTTGCAGATGGTATTGGTCCATACACATATTTTGCAGATGGTATTGCAGGTGTAGTGAAATGCTTATGTTCCTAGCTCCAACAGTCCATAATATCTAACAACTCACAACAATACACACACATCTAAAAGTAAAAGAATGGAATTAAGAAATATATAAATATTAGATATATATTAAAAATATTAAATATTACCAATGTCAGAGGGGCATTGACTAAATACAGTAGAATAGAATACAGTATTTACATATGAGATGAGTAAAGCAGTATGTAAACATTATTAAAGTGACTAGTGTTCCATTATTAAAGTGGCCAGTGATTCCATGTCTATGTATATAGGGCAGCAGCCTCTAAGGTGCAGGGTTGAGTAACCGGGTGGTAGCTGGCTAGTGATGTCTATTTAACAGTCTGATGGCCTTGAGATAGAAGCTGTTTTTCAATCTCTTGGTCCCAGCTTTGATGCACCTGTACTGACCTCTCCTTCTGGATGATAGCAGGGTGAACAGGCTGTGGCTCGGGTGGTTGATGTCCTTGATGATCTTTTTGGCCTTCCTGTGACATCGGGTGCTGTAGGTGTCCTGGAGAGCAGGTAGTTTTCCCTCCGGTGATGTGTTGGGCAGACCGCACTACCCTCTGGAGAGCCCTGCGGTTGCGGGCGGTGCAGTTGCCGTACCAGACGGTGTTACAGCCCGACAGGATGCTCTCAATTGTGCATCTAGGGTTTTACGTGACAAGCCAAATGTCTTCAGCCTCCTGAGGTTGAAGAGGCGCTGTTGAGTCTTCTTCACCACACTGTTTGTGTGGGTGGACCATTTCAGATTGTCAGTGATGTGTACGCCTAGGAACTTGAAGCTTTCCACCTTCTCCACTGCGGTCCCGTCGATGTGGATAGGGGCGTGCTCTCTCTGCTGTTTCCTGAAGTCCACGATCAGCTCCTTTGTTTTCTTGACGTTGAGTGAGAGGTTATTTTCCTGGCACCATTCACCCTACTATTCCAAGTAGGCTGTCTCGTCATTGTTGGCAATCAGCTGTTGTGTCGTCTGCAAACTGATTGAGTTGGAGGTGTGCGTGGCCACGCAGTCATGGGTGAACAGGGAGTACAGGAGGGGGCTGAGCAAGTACCCTTGTGGGGCCCCTGTGTTGAGGATCAGCGACGTGGAGGTGTTGTTTCCTACCTTCACCACCTGGGGGCGGCCCGTCAGGAAGTCCAGGACCAATCTGCACAGGGCTGGTTTCAGACTCAGGGCCCCAAGCTTAATAATGAGCTTGGAGGGTACTATGGTGTTGAATGCTGAGCTATAGTCAATGAACAGCATTCTTACATAGGTATTCCTCTTGTCCAGATGGGATAGGGCAGTGTGCAGTGCGATGGCGATTGCATTGTCTATGGATCTATTTGGGCGGTAAGGAAATTGAATTGGGTCTAGGGTGGCAGGTAAGGTAGAGGTGATATGATCCTTAACTAGCCTCTCAAAGCGCTTCATGATGACAGAAGTGAGTGCTACGGGGCGATAGTAATTTAGTTCAGTTACCTTTGATTTCTTGGGTACAGGAATAATGGTGGACATCTTGAAGCAAGTGGGGACAGTAGACTGGGACAGGGAGAGAATGAATATGTCTGTAAACACACGATCCAGTTGGTCTGCACATGCTCTGAGGATGTGGCTAGGGATGCAGTCTGGGTCGGCAGCCTTGTGAGTGTTAACACCCTTAAATGTCACATCGACCACGGAGAAGGAGAGCCCACAGTCCTTGGTAGCGGGCCGCGTTGGTGGCACTGTGTTATTCTCAAAGCGGGCGAAGCAAGACGTCGTTGTACACGATGTGGCTGGTTTTGCCCTTTGTGTTCCGTGATTGTCTGTAGACCCTGCCACATACATCTCGTGTCTGAGCCGTTGAATTGTGACTCCACTTTGCCTCTGTACTGACGTTTTGCTTGTTTGATTGCCTTACGGAGGGAATAACTACACTGTTTGTATTCGGCCATATTCCCAGTCGCCTTGCCATGGTTAATTGCAGTGGTACGTGCTTTCAGTTTTGCGCAAATGCTGCCATCAATCCACGGTTTCTGGTTAGGGAAGGTTTTAATAGTCACAGTGGGTACAACATCTCCTTTACGCTTCCTGATGAACTCAGTCACCGTGTCGTATCCGTGTATTTGTCAATGTTATTCTCAGAGGCTACCCGGAACAAATCCCAGTCCGTGTGATCAAAACAATCTTGAAGTATGGATTCCGATTGGTCTGATTAGCGTTGAATAGACCTAAGCATGGGTACTTTGTATTTGAGTGATCAGATATGCCAAAGGGAGGGCGGGGGAGGGCCTTCAAGGCATTTCGAAAAGTTGAGTAGCAGTGGTCCAATGTTTTCTCAGAGCGAGTGCTACAGTCAATGTGTTGGTAGAACTTCTGTCGCGTTTTCCTCAAATTTGCTTTGTTAAAATCCCCAGCTACAATAAATGCAGCCTCAGGATATGTGGTTTCCAGTTTGCATAATGTCCAGTGTAGTTCTTTGAGGGCCGTCGTGGTATTGGCTTGAGGGAGAATATACACGGCTGTGACTATAACTGAAGAGAATTCTCTTGGGAGGTAATATGGTCGGCATTTGATTGTGAGGTATTCTAGGTCGGGTGAACAAAAGGACTTGAGTTTCTGTACGTTATCACAATCACACCATGCGTAGTTAACCTCTATGGGACCGGCGGGACGAATTCGTCCCACCTACGTAACAGCCACTGCCATCCTGTGGCGCGATTTTCAAAATCTTCAAAATCATATTACTTCAATTTCTCAAACATATGACTATTTTACAGCCATTTAAAGATAAGACTCTCGTTAATCTAACCACACTGTCCGATTTCAAAAAGGCTTTACAACGAAAGCAAAACATTAGATTATGTCAGCAGAGTACCAAGCCAGAAATAATCAGACACCCATTTTTCAAGCCAGCATATAATGTCACCAAAACCCAGAAGACAGCTAAATGCAGCACTCACCTTTGATGATCTTCATCAGATGACAACCCTAGGACATTATGTTATACAATACATGCATGTTTTGTTCAATCAAGTTCATATTTATATCAAAAACCAGCTTTTTACATTAGCATGTGACGTTCAGAACTAGCATACCCCCCGCAAACTTACGGGGAATTCGCTAACATTTTACTAAATTACTCACGATAAACGTTCACAAAAAGCATAACAATTATTTTAAGAATTATAGATACAGACCTCCTCTATGCACTCGATATGTCCGATTTTAAAATAGCTTTTTGGTGAAAGCACATTTTGCAATATTCTAAGTACATAGCCCAGGCATCACGGGCTCGCTATTTAGACACCCGGCAAGTTTAGCACTCACCATAATCATATTTACTATTATAAAAATGTCATTACCTTTTGTTGTCTTCGTCAGAATGCACACCCAGGACGTCTACTTCAATAACAAATGTTGGTTTGGTCCAAAATAATCCATCGTTATATCCGAATAGCGGCGTTTTGTTCGTGCGTTCCAGACACTATCCGAAATAGTAAAGAAGTGTCGCGCGCTTGGCGCAATTCCTGACAATAAAATTCAAAGTATTCAATTGCCGTACGTCGAAGCATGTCAACCGCTGTTTAAAATCAATTTTTACGTCATTTTTCTCGTAGAAAAGCGATAAAATTCCGACAGGGAATCTCCTTTTCGGCAAACAGAGGAAAAAATCCCAAAGGCGGGGGCGGTCGGGGTCACGCGCATAAGCTAGTGTCTCTTGATGGGCCACTTGAGAAAGGCGATAATGTGTTTCAGCCTGGGGCTGGAATGACGACATTCTCTTTTTTCCCGGGCTCTGAGAGCCTATGGACGACGTGGGAAGTGTCACGTTAGAGCAGAGATCCTTAGTAAATGATAGAGATGGCAAAGAAGTTCCAGAAATGGTCAGACAGGCCACTTCCTGTAAAGGAATCTCTCAGGTTTTGACCTGCCATTTGAGTTCTGTTATACTCACAGACACCATTCAAACAGTTTTAGAAAATTTAGGGTGTTTTCTATCCATATGTAATAAGTATATGCATATTCTAGTTACTGAGTAGGAGTGGTAACCAGATTAAATCGGGTATGTTTTTTATCCAGCCGTGTCAATGCTGCCCCCTAGCCCTAACAGGTTAACCTCTATGGGCTAGGTGGGACGCAGGCGTCCCACCCGTGGTGCACTCCATCAACAGCAGGTGCATTTCAAGAGCGGGAAATTTGAATCCAAATAAATGTCAAAATTCAAATTTTTCAAACATACAACTATTTTACACCCTTTGAAAGATAAACATCTCCTTAATCTAACCACGTTTTACGATTTCAAAAAGGTTTTACGGCGAAAGCATAAATTTAGAGTATGTTAGGACAGTACATTTACAAGAGTTGTGTGTAATGTTTTGTCAATTCAAAGACAGGGTCACCAAAACCATAAAACCAGCTAAAATGATGCACTAACCTTTTACAATCTCCATCAGATGACACTCCTAGGACATTATGTTAGACAATGCATGCATTTTTAGTTCTATCAAGTTCATATTTATATCCAAAAACAGCGTTTTACTATGGCATTAATGTTGAGGAAATCGTTTCCCTCCAATAACCGGCAGTCAAGTCAGCATCACAAATTAAATAATTAAAATTAGAAAACATTGGTAAAATATTATATTGTCATTTAAAGAATTATAGATTTACATCTCTTGAACGCAATCAACTTGCCAGATTTCAAAATAACCTTACTGGGAAATCACACTTTGCAATAATCTGAGCACTGCGCCCAGAAAAATACGCGTTGCGATACAGACTAGTCATCATGTTGGGGAGATCTAAAATCGAAAATACTATGTAAATAATCCATTACCTTTGATTCTCTTCATCAGATGTCACTTCCAGGTATCACAGGTCCATAACGAATGTAGTTTTGTTCAAAAAAGCTCATCATTTATGTCCAAAAATCTCCGTCTTGTTAGCACATGATCTAAGCCCGCCGGACTTCACTTCATGAACGAGGGGAAAAAATATATTTACGTTCGTTCAAACATGTCAAACGTTGTATAGCATAAATCATTAGGGCCTTTTTTAACCAGAACATGAATAATATTCAAGGTGGACGAATGCATACTCTTTTATAACGTATTGGAACGAGGGTACCCAACATGAACTCGCGCGCCAGGTGTCTAATGGGCCATCATCGTTCCATGGCTCTTGTTCGGTCAGATCTCCCTCCAGAAGACTCAAAACACTTTGTAAAGGCTGGTGACATCTAGTGGAAGCAATAGGAAGTGCCAAAATATTCCTCAGCCCCTGTGTTTTTCAATGGCATAGGTTTAAAGGTAATACAACACATCAGGTATCCACTTCCTGTCAGAAAATGTCTCAGGGTTTTGCCTGCCAAATGAGTTCTGTTATACTCACAGACACCATTCAAACAGTTTTAGAAACTTTAGAGTGTTTTCTATCCATATATAATAAGTATATGCATATTCTAGTTACTGGGTAGGATTAGTAACCAGATTAAATCGGGTACATTTTTTTTATCCAGCCGTGCAAATACTGCCCCCTAGCCCTAACAGGTTAATCATGAAACATATACCCCCACCTTTCTTTGTCCCGGTGAGTCCTTTATTCCTGTCTGCACGATTGTATTGAGAACCCAGCTGGCTGTATAGATGGGACTGTGTATCCCGAGAGAGCCATGTTTACGTGAAACAGAGTATGTTACAATCCGTGATGTCTCTCTGGAAGGAGATCCTCGCCCTGAGCTCGTCTACTTTATTATCCAGAGACTGAACATTAGCGAGTAATATACTCGGAAGCGGGGATAGCGTGCACCCCTCCTGAGTCTGACTAGAAGTCCGCTCCGAATACCTCTTCTCAGCCGGTGATGTTTTGGAGCAGCCTCTGGAATAATTTAAATTGCCCTGGGGTGTACGAACGAAGGATCCAATTCGGGAACGTCGTATTCCTGGTTGTAATGCTAGTGAGTTACCACCGCTCTGATATCTAAAAGTTATTTCCGGCCATATGTAATAACACAGAAAATTGTTCTGGGCTATAATGTAAGAAATAACACACCAAAAAAAATACTGCAAAGTTGCTTAGGAATTAGAAGCAGAGCTGCCATATCTGTCGGCGCCATCCCCGACCACGGTCAAACAGCCCGTGTTTCTTTTTCCAATCCCAGCGGACACCACCGAGAGTCGTGGTCACGGTCAAACCAGCGGGGAATGTTATTCTGTTGGTTTTTCATGATGAATCATTTACTTAGAAAATCTACTATACAAATATACAGAAATGAAATTGTTGTGAAAATGTGTATTTG
>NC_138294.1:84391606-84416606 GCF_965601325.2 Salmo salar | reverse complement strand
CCAGGTGTGTTATAGTTTATATTAAACCAGGTGTGTTATAGTTTATACTAAACCAGGTGTGTTATAGTTTATATTAAACCAGGTGTGTTATAGTTTATACTAAACCAGGTGTGTTATAGTTTATACTAAACCAGGTGTGTTATAGTTTATACTAAACCAGGTGTGTTATAGTTTATAACAAACCAGGTGTGTTATAGTTTATAATAAACCAGGTGTGTTATAGTTTATACTAAACCTGGTGTGTTATAGTTTATATTAAACCAGGTGTGTTATAGTTTATACTAAACCAGCTGTGTTGTAGTTTATAATAAACCAGGTGTTTTCAGTAACCTCATGAACCAGGTGTGTTATAGTTTATAATAAACCAGGTGTGTTAAAGTTTATACTAAACCAGGTGTGTTATAGTTTATACTAAGCCAGGTGTGTTGTAGTTTATAATAAACCAGGTGTTTTCAGTAACCTCATGAACCAGGTGTGTTATAGTTTAAAATAAACCAGGTGTGTTATAGTTTATACTAAACCAGGTGTGTTATAGTTTATAATAAACCAGGTGTGTTATAGTTTATACTAAACCAGGTGTGTTATAGTTTATACTAAACCTGGTGTGTTATAGTTTATACTAAACCTGGTGTGTTATAGTTTATACTAAACCAAGTGTGTTATAGTTTATACTAAACCAGGTGTGTTATAGTTTATAATAAACCAGGTGTGTTATAGTTTATACTAAACCAGGTGTGTTATAGTTTATACTAAACCAGCAGACCCACAACAGGCCCAGAACAGGCCCAGAGCAGACCCAGAGCAGGCCCAATACAGGCCCAAAACAGGCCCAGAGCAGGCCCAGAGCAGGGATTTGTACTTGGTATGGGACAAGGGGAAAATCAGAGAGAGAGAGAGAGAGAAAGGGGGAGGGTGTGAGCTAATGAGGTTTTGCTGTTGTTTTGGTGTGTGATACGAACGCTGCTTGTTGGTGTGGGATGTGTGTTCATGTTGTAACTATCAGTGGTGCTCACTAACACCCTGCCAACTGTCTCGCAAACACCCTCCCCCCCCTCCCTCCCTCCCTCCCTCCCTGCAAGAGGTCCTGGAAGGCTCTGGCAGTATTCATAGCTGAACAGTCCTTAAACATGGGCCCTCCTCCCCACCGCTGTAACAGAACAATAATGCTGGCAAATGACGTTAAAAAATGCCAGTGGAATGAGCCGCAGGATAAGCAAGGCCAGTGGTGAGGAGGCTGCACCATATAGCTGTCTGCATGCTGCATGATGACTCTCCCTCTCTCCTCTCTCCTCTCTTCTTCCCCCTCCTCTCTCCTCTCCTCTCCCCACTCTCCTCTCCTCTCCCCACTCTCCTCTCCTCTCCCCCCTCTCCTCTCCTCTCCCTCCTCTCCCCACTCTCCTCTCCTCTCCTCTCCCCCCTCTCCTCTCCCCACTCTCCTCTCCTCTCCCCCCTCTCCTCTCTCCTCTCCTCTCCCTCCTCTCCCCACTCTCCTCTCCTCTCCTCTCCCCCTCTCCTCTCCTCTCCTCTCCTCTCCTCTCCTCTCCTCTCCTCTCCTCTCCTCTCCTCTCCTCTCCTCTCCTCTACCCCCCTCTCCTCTCTTCTCTCTGATCTCTCATCTCTCCCCTCTCTCCTCTCTCCTGTCCTCTCCCCCTCTCCTCTCTCATCTCTCCTCTCTCTCCTCTCTCCTCTCTCTCCCTGGTTTATGAGGAAGTGCCTCACAGTGGTAATGGAGGATGTGATGCAGCATTTTAATGGATGATTATGTTTTTCTGCTTTCTATCTCAATGTCTCTGAGAGACACGCACCACGCGGTGAGGAGAGGACCCAGTCCAACACAGCTCCCTCTGTAACTATGGCTCATTTTCCTGCCCTCTCAGCCAGTCTAGTGGGCTTGGGTTCTTCAAGGCTGTAATAGGTTTATCTAGCTTGTAGATCAACAATATTATAGATATCCACTAGTATAGTAGTTACAGTTAATAGGTCACAATTTGATGACACCGTACTGGATCAAAGGTTACCTCAGGCTGTGGTTGTTCGGTGAATAAAACCTCCTTTCCTCTTTTCCCTCCTATACTAAACTCAACATCACTTCCTTCCTTGTCAGCACTTTTTAGTTCTCAAAGAGACTTGGCTTTGTGTCTGTCTATTAAAGAAGAATCCTGGTCCGGACAATGAAAAAATGATTTGGAATCCTGGAGTCCATTAGCATTTCTATAGATGCATTAAGCACGTTGTGATTGGGCTGGAAAGAGGGAGGACAGGGAAGAGTGGAGAGAGGAGAGAGGGGAGAAGAGAGGAGAGAGGGGAGAATAGAGGAGGGAGGAGATAGGAGGGAGGAGAGAGGGGAGGGGGAGAAAAGAGGAGGGAGGAGATAGGAGAGAGGGGAGAAGAGAGGAGGGAGGAGAGAGGAGAGATAAGAGGGAGCGAGGGGATATGGTTCTTCCGCCCTAGAAGGGTTACTCAATATACTGTTCTCTTAGATCTATTTTAAAGCTTGACTGAGAAGCCTTGACTCCTCTCCTCTCCTCTCCTCTCCTCTCCTCTCCTCTCCTCTCCTCTCCTCTCCTCTCCTCTCCTCTCCTCTCCTCTCCTCTCCTCTCCTCTCCTCTCCTCTCCTCTCCTCTCCTCTCCTCTCCTCTCCTCTCCTCTCCTCTCCTCTCCTCTCCTCTCCTTTCCTTTCCTTTCCTTTCCTTTCCTCTCCTCTCCTCTCCTCTCCTCTCCTCTCCTCTCCTCTCCTCTCCTCTCCTCTCCTCTCGTCTCCTCTCCTCTCCTCCATACTGTATGGCTGTGTCAGTTAGTCAGATACCTGGAACAGGGACACACAACCTCCCCTCCATTAAATACAAGGGGGAATAGCATTATTAGAGATATATTTGACTTCAATATAATTATTATCATGTCAATCAAGCTGTTTGGGTTTATCAAGTGAATCAAGGTAGCGAGATGGAAAGTGATGAAACTGTATCTGCCAGGACCTATGAGAAGCAGACGGATTCACACAGACACTGAGGCAGGTTAAAAATGACTCCACGCCAACTCTCTGTGTTAGCAGCTCTGTGTTACCAGCTCTGTGTTAGCAGCTCTATATGTTAGCAGCTCTATATGTTAGCAGCTCTGTGTTAGCAGCTCTGTGTTAGCTGCTCTGTGCTAGCAGCTCTGTGTGTTAGCAGCACTGTGTTAGCAGCTCTGTATGTTAGCAGCTCTGTGTTAGCTGCTCTGTGTTAGCAGCTCTGTATGTTAGCAGCTCTGTGTTAGCAGCTCTGTATGTTAGCAGCTCTGTGTTAGCAGCTCTGTGTTAGCAGTTCTGTATGTTAGCAGCTCTGTGTTAGCAGCTCTGTGTTAGCAGCTCTGTATGTTAGCAGCTCTGTGTTAGCAGCTCTGTGTTAGCAGCTCTGTGTTAGCAGCTCTGTATGTTAGCAGCTCTGTATGTTAGCAGCTCTGTGTTAGCAGCTCTGTGTTAGCAGCTCTGTGTTAGCAGCTCTGTGTTAGCAGCATGGTGAATGTAATAATTGAGACCTATGGGCCGCTCCAGCGCTGAAGTGCTACTGCCAGCACTTTGTGTGCTGTTGGTAAGAGGATATGTCTGCCTTGTCAGACAAGAGAGGCGTTAGAATAGTTGCTAGGCCTTAATGAAGGGATGAGGTAGACAATGACAGGTGAGGCAGACGGGCCACTGGAGCAATACACACACACACACACACACACACACACACACACACACACACACACACACACACACACACACACACACACACACACACACACACACACACACACACACACACACACACACGCGTGTGTGCACACACTGCAGGGTGATGCACGTAAATGAACGTCTATGGGCCATATAGTAAAATAAATATTATATATATGTTTCAAGCACGTGTTCGGTACCCTACAGTAGAATATGGATAACACGGAACCTCTGTGTTCTGGTCAATGACTTAATCATGGGACTCGTATGCAGAACGCTCTTTTACAACACGGAACCTCTGTGTTCTGGTCAATGACTTAATCATGAGACTCGTATGCAGAACGCTCTTTTACAACACGGAACCAAGTATATTACACTGCCTTCACAACCCTCCTCCACACGACCTTATCCAAACTACCCTCAAATATTGATTAAAAACACAACGTGGGGGAAACACATGGTTCCAGCTGTGTCATCACCTATGTCTATACGAATGTAATTGTCCTGTAGTTGTGATATAATAAAGGAATTAGGTAGTGAAGTTGAGCTTCCTTTGAGGGGAAATGAATTGAATTAAGAGGGTTGGAAGCTGCAAAGCATTCCCTAATGAGACAGTGGGTAGCATGAAAAGAGCTCTCGGGCCAAGGACTTTCCTTCTTAAGGCCCGTCACTGCCTTTGAACAGGGCTTAAGACGGGAGAGGAAACACACAGGCTTCCACAGATAGAGGATGTGTGTGTGTGTGTGTGTGTGTGTGTGTGTGGGGGGGGGGGGGGGCCGTGTGTGGGTGTGCGTTCGTAGGTGTGTATTTGTGTGTGTGTCTCTGTGTGTGTGTGGTGGCTCTCATCCCCGTAGTCTATTCGCTGGTTCTGATCTGATAAAGTGCTCTCTGCCAGTCAGTCGTGTCTCACAATGAGTCCTGCTGCTGGTACCAAGCAAGAGGAGAAATCAATAGGGATTTATAATTTACAATGGTAGAACCTCAGGGCTCTTTGTGACCCTCCATCCATGCTGCTTAATATTGCATGAGGATGCACACGTATGGAGGGAGGGGGGGAGGGTATAGGAGGGTATCGTCCGGGGATAACAGGAGGACTCGATCCCCCTCAGGCTGTAAAAGAGGAATTTTTACGACCTCGCTCATCTCACCCTCAAAACAATACGTGATCAGAGTTCAATCAGCGTTCTCTCATTTCTCTCTCTCTTTCCTTGCATTGAGTATTAAGCAGCAGCAGTGTAAACCTGGACAGCAGTAGTAGTAGTGTAAACCTGGACAGCAGCAGCAGTGTAAACCTGGACAGCAGCAGCAGTGTAAACCTGGACAGCAGCAGCAGTGTAAACCTGGACAGCAGAAGTAGTGTAAACCTGGACAGCAGTAGTAGTAGTGTAAACCTGGACAGCAGTAATAGTGTAAACCTGGACAGCAGTAGTAATAGTGTAAACCTGGACAGCAGTAGTAGTAGTGTAAACCTGGACAGCAGTAATAGTGTAAACCTGGACAGCAGTAGTAGTGTAAACATAGACAGCGGCAGTGTAAACCTGGACAGCAGCAGTAGTAGTGTAAACCTGGACAGCAGAAGTAGTGTAAACCTGGACAGCAGCAGTAGTGGTGTAAACCTGGACAGCAGTAGCAGTGTAAACCTGGACAGCAGTAGTAATGTAAACCTGGACAGCAGTAGCAGTGTAAACCTGGACAGCAGTAGTAATGTAAACCTGGACAGCAGTAGTAAGGTGTAAACCTGGACAGCAGTAGTAGTGTAAACCTGTACAGCAGTAGTAGTACTGTAAACCTGGACAGCAGTAGTAGTAGTGTAAACCTGGACAGCAGTAGTAATGTAAACCTGGACAGCAGTAGTAGTAATGTAAACCTGGACAGCAGTAGGGGTGTAAACCTGGACAGCAGTAGTAATGTAAACCTGGACAGCAGTAGTAGTGTAAACCTGGACAGCAGTAGTAGTAATGTAAACCTGTACAGCAGTAGTATTAGTGTAAACCTGGACAGCAGTAGTAGTTGTGTAAACCTGGACAGCAGTAGTAGTTGTGTAAACCTGGACAGCAGTAGTAGTAGTGTAAACCTGGACAGCAGTAGTAGTGTAAACCTGGACAGCAGTAGTAGTGTAAACCTGGACAGCAGTAGTAGTGTAAACCTGGACAGCAGTAGTAGTAGTGTAAACATGGACAGCAGTAGTAGTGTAAACCTGGACAGCAGTAGTAGTGTAAACCTGGACAGCAGTCGTAGTGTAAACCTGGACAGCAGTCGTAGTGTAAACCTGGACAGCAGTAGTCGTGTAAACCTGGACAGCAGTAGTAGTGTAAACCTGGACAGCAGCAGCAGTCTAAACCTGGACAGCAGCAGCAGTGTAAAACTGGACAGCAGTATTAGTAGTGTAAACCTGGACAGCAGCAGTAATGTAAACCTGGACAGCAGCAGCAGTGTAAACCTGGACAGCAGTAGTAGTGTAAAACTGGACAGCAGTAGTAGTGTAAAACTGGACAGCAGTAGTAGTGTAAACCTGGACAGCAGTAGCAGTGTAAACCTGGACAGCAGTGGCAGTGTAAACCTGGGCAGCAGAGGCAGTGTAAACCTGGACAGCAGCAGTAGTAGTGTAAACCTGGACAGCAGTAGTAGTGTAAACCTGGACAGCAGTAGCAGTGTAAACCTGGACAGCAGTGGCAGTGTAAACCTGGGCAGCAGAGGCAGTGTAAACCTGGACAGCAGCAGTAGTAGTGTAAACCTGGACAGCAGTAGTAGTGTAAAACTGGACAGCAGTAGTAGTGTAAACCTGGACAGTAGTAGCAGTGTAAACCTGGACAGCAGTAGTAGTGTAAAACTGGACAGCATCAGCAGAGTAAACCTGTACAGCAGTATTAGTAGTGTAAACCTGGACAGCAGTAGTAATGTAAACCTGGACAGCAGCAGCCGAGTAAACCTGTACAGCAGTATTAGTAGTGTTAACCTGGACAGCAGTAGTAGTGTAAACCTGGACAGCAGCAGTAATGTAAACCTGGACAGCAGCAGTAGTGGTGTAAACCTGGACAGCAGCAGTAGTGGTGTAAACCTGGACAGCAGTAGTAGTGTAAACCTGGACAGCATTAGCAATGTAAACCTGGACAGCAGCATCAGTGTAAACCTGGAAAGCAGTAGTATTGTAAACCTGGAAAGCAGTAGTAGTGTAAACCTGGACAGCAGTAGTATTGTAAACCTGGACAGCTGCAGCAGTGTAAGCCTGGACAGCTGCAGCAGTGTAAGCCTGGACAGCAGTAGTAGTGTAAACCTGGACAGCAGTATTAGTGTAAACCTGGACAGCAGGAGCAGTGTAAACCTGGACAGCAGTAGTAGTGTAAACCTGGACAGCAGCAGTAATGTAAACCTGGACAGCAGCAGTAGTGGTGTAAACCTGGACAGCAGCAGTAGTGGTGTAAACCTGGACAGCAGTAGCAGTGTAAACCTGGACAGCAGTAGCAATGTAAACCTGGACAGCAGAACAGTGCCGGGCGTGTAGGAACCTGGACAGCAGCAGTAGTGACCGGCGCTAGCTGTAAACCTGGACAGCAGCAGCGTGACCTGGACGCGTAGTGTGAAACCTGGACAGCGCAGCGTGTAGCCGGACAGCTGCGCGTGAAACCTGGACAGCAGGGGCCGGACGCAGTGTGAAACCTGGACAGCAGGGCGTGACCGGCGCGCGTAGTGTAAACCTGGCAGCAGGGCCTGGCAGCAGTGCGTGAACCGGCGGCGCGTGCCGACAGCAGCAGCAGTGTAAACCTAGACAGCAGTAGTAGTGTAAACCTGGACAGCAGTAGTAGTGTAAACCTGGACAGCAGTAGTAGTGTAAACCTTGACAGCAATAGCAGTGTAAACCTGGACAGAAGAGGCAGTGTAAACCTGGACAGCAGTAGTAGTGTAAACCTTGACAGCAATAGCAGTGTAAACCTGGACAGAAGAGGCAGTGTAAACCTGGACAGCAGTAGTAGTGTAAACCTGGACAGCAGCAGTGTAAACCTGGACAGCAGCAGCAGTGTAAACCTGGACAGCAGCGGTAGTGTAAACCTGGACAGCAGTAGTAGTGTAAACATGGACAGCAGCAGTGTAAACCTGGACAGCAGCAGCAGTGTAAACATGGACAGCAGCAGTGTAAACCTGGACAGCAGTAGTAGTGTAAACCTGGACAGTAGTAGTAGTGTAAACATGGACAGCAGCAGTGTAAACCTGGACAGCAGCAGCAGTGTAAACCTGGACAGCAGCAGTGTAAACCTGGACAGCAGAAGTAGTGTAAACCTGCTATACTTCTCCTATACCCTGCAGTCATCTGATTGTTAATGCTCATAGATGAATTCTGTTTGAATTTGAGTGCTGAGGGTTGTACCCCCTTCATCCTCACGTTTAAATAGCCCCCCCACCACACCCCCAGTCTTCTCCATGCATCATTAGAGGGGTAGGGAGGGATCACCATTCTCTCTGCTCGCTCCTCGCTACCCCGCCAGGATGTGATTGGGTGTTGACACTGCGTGGCTCTTTGAACGCTCTGAGCTCATCTCATATTTGTTTTGTTGTTGTGTTTCTTCCCCTCTCCACACGCTCTCTCTCTCCTCCAGTGTGTGTGTGTGTGTGCTGTTGATTTATTTACCGCTTGTTATTTGCGGGAGCCTGGAGGACTCAGCTGGCCCGATGTCCTCTCTGCTTGCAGAGCAGAGGAGCCTGGGAGGTGTAGCGTTGTTTCATTCGCCGTTAGAAGAGCTGCTACTCACTGCTCCCTAGGCGCTCAGCACCTAGCGCCTAGCCTTAAAGCCCAGACACACAGATACTAGCTTCTGTAGCACTAATGGGCTTTTTCACATTTGGAAGAAATCACAGATGAATGTAATTACTACATAGCTACAAGCTTTGATTATATAATGAGCTTTGCAAATATTAAGCAATAAATGATAAAGCCAAGATGAAGAGTTATGTTTCAACACTGTGTGCCGTTATTTCATGTTTTGTTTATCAATTTAAAGATGTATTTTCTTTAATTTCTTTAATTGGTGTCCTGAATCACTGATAAACTGGTTAAAGATAACACACAGGTAATAGCATCACAGACACTGCTAATAAGAAAGCTAACACATTCACTGTAATATTAGGGGTGAGACGCTGGGAGTGTGTGTGTGTGTGTGTGTGTGTGTGGTGTGTGTGTGGGGGGGGGGGGGGGATGTGTGGCATGCAAATGTGTCTGTGTGTGTGTGCTGTTCTGTGTTGGTGTGTGTGTGTGTGTTGCTGTGGGTGTCAGTGGCCTATGCTGGCCCTCAGCCTGACAGGTGTATTGATCTGTGGGGCCGTCAGTAAAGAGTGGCCCCGTGGACCTCAGCCAGCCCTGTACAGAGAAAGGGCCACTCCAGAGCTGCTACTAACCCTGCTGCCTGCTAGCCATGTCCAAATAGGAGAACCCGTTGAAGGAAAATCAATCCCATCACACACACAGGAGGCAGGAGGCAGCCAGCAACAACCTCCAACTCTCCTTGCTGCTCCCTCTCTTCCTCCCTTTGCTCTCTTTCTCTCTCTTTCTCTCTCTCCCTCTCCTATTCTGTCCCTGTCCATCTCTCGCTTTCTCTCTCCCTCTCTCTTTCTGTCCCTGTCCGTCTCTCTCTTTCTCTCTCCCTCTCTCTTTCTGTCCCTGTCCGTCTCTCTCTCTGTCCCTGTCCATCTCTCTCTTTCTCTCTCCCTCTCTCTTTCTGTCCCTGTCCGTCTCTCTCTTTCTCTCTCCCTCTCTCTTTCTATCCCTGTCAATCTCTCTCTTTTGCAGCAAACACTCACACACAGATAGTCTCTTCCTCTGCGTGCTTTCTGCCCCTCCTAGCCCCCTATCTCCTGTTGCAGGGGGCTCTTCCCCATGATTTCTCAACCCTGGACACTTTTAATATGTGTGAATTCAAAACAACATAGGCTGTAGCAGTCTCTGAAGTGGTACCGACTGAGGAGGTAACTGATAAATCCATTTTCTTCTGTTGTTGTTCTGTGTTTTTGTCTGGGCTAAACAAGCCCTCCCATTGGCTGAGTGTGCGGATTGCTCTGTAATTCCCCTAGCCTCAGGTGACAAGTGTCGCCATGGTGACTCCCAGCCTGCTGACTCCCAATTAGTGAAAAAGCTGTTGATTGGTTTGAGGCAGTAATTAACACAGGTGATGTTAATTAGTTCCCAAGGAACCAGTTAAGGATCTGCTGGATGTGTGAGAGAGTGAGTGCGAGTGTGTGTGTGTGTGTGTGTGTGTGTGTGTGTGTGTGTGTGTGTGTGTGTGTGTGTGTGTGTGTGTGTGTGTGTGTGTGTGTGTGTGTGTGTGTGTGTGTGTGTGTGTGTGTGTGTGTGTGTGGCGTGCGTGCGTGCGTGTGTATTAGATGAGTGTACATTTGGGAGAGACTTCTGGAAAAGAAAGTTGACAATATTTACTGGCTGATACGTTATTGTGAAAGTTGTGGAAGATTTTAATATGATGATCCCTTGTGAGCAGTGCAGGAGTTGACTTAGTGTCTCTGAAAGGAGGACAACCTGAGAGCAATGTCAATATGCTACAGGCAGGGAGAGAAGGAGAGGATAGAGAGAGAAAAAGAGAGAGAGAAGAAGAAGACAGAAAGCAGAAGAGAGGAGAGAGAGAAGAGTGGAGAGAGAGAGAAGAGAGGAGAGCGAGAGAAGAAGAGAGAAGACTAGAGAGAATAAAGGAGAGAGAGAAGAGAGAGAAGAGAGAGAGAGAAGAGAGGAGAGGAGAGAGAAGAGAGCAGAGAGAGAAGAAGAGCAGAGAGAGAGAAGAGAGGAGAGAGAGAAGAGAGGAGAGAGAGAAAAGAGAGAGCGAAGAAGAGAGGAGAGATAAGAAGAGAGAGCGAAGAAGAGAGGAGAGAGAGAGAAGAGAGAGAGAAGAAGAGAGGAGCGAGAGAGAGAAGAGAGGAGGGAAGTCACTAAAGTATAAGTAGATTGTACATTTACATTTGAGTCATTTAGCAGACGCTCTTATCCACAGCCCTTTACAGTAGTGAGTTTGTACATGTTCATACTGGTCCCCCGTGGGAATCGAACCCACAACCCATGCTCTACCAACTGAGCTACACGGGACCTGACCCAGATGAATGGACATCTAATGTGTTTGTTTAAAGGAGCCTGTGATACTGTTCCTCACAGAGATAAAAAAGAGATGTCTCTCTACGTTTCTCTCTCTCTTCCCAACTCACACTCTGACAGTGGCACGAGGCATGAGGCCTGAGGCACGAGGCCTGAGGCCTGAGGAGTAGTGAGTTTGTAATCATTTATTTTCCTCTCCTCTTGTCTCCATTTGTCCCGGTCCTTCCCTCTGTCCCTCCCTCCCTCTCGCCCTCCCCCTCTCCCTCCCTCTCTCAGCCAGCGTAACCTTTGTGTCTTTTCAGCGGTGATTTGGCGTGCTGTCCTGTGTCACATCCATCTCCTACACTGGGAGCCTGCCTCTTTGTTTATGACAGCAACACACCACACACACACACACACACACACACACACACACACACACACACACACACACACACACACACACACACACACACACACACACAGACACAGACACAGACACACACATACACATATACACACACAACCTCTCACTCTCTCGTCTCCTTCTCTCCCTCCCTCCCTTTCATACTGTCCCCTCTGAACTCTCATCACTCGTCTTTACGAGGTAGCAGTGTGTGTGTCCAGGGTTGTGATTGGCCACTGCTGGTGATGGGGGGTATAAAGCTGTCAAAGAGGAGGGGGAGGGGGAGGCGCTGATGGTGGGCCCTGTCCTGGTGCTCAGTGACGTTAACTACCCAGAGAGAGAGAGGGGAGAGAGGTGAGAGGGGAGAGGTGAGAGAGAGAGGGGAGAGAGAGAGACTTCCCGACTGCCTTCTACCCAGTCATTACTCCAGCCTTCTGGTTAGTAGACACAGTCTCCTCATTAGGCCTACTCTCTGCCTGAGGGCTGAGGGCTGAGGACTGAGGGCTGAGGACTGAGGGCTGAGGGCTGAGTGCTGAGTGCTGAGTGCTGAGGACTGAGGGCTGAGTGCTGAGTGCTGAGTGCTGAGTGCTGAGGGCTGAGGGCTGAGGGCTGAGGGTTGAGGGCTGAGTGCTGAGTGCTGAGTGGCTGAGGGCTGAGGGCTGAGTGCTGAGGGCTGAGTGCTGAGTGCTGAGTGCTGAGTGCTGAGTGCTGAGTGCTGAGTGCTGAGTGCTGTGGACTGAGGACTGAGGACTGAGGGTTGAGGGCTGAGGGCTGAGGGCTGAGGACTGAGGACTGAGGGCTGAGGGCTGAGGGCTGAGGGCTGAGGGCTGAGGGCTGAGGGCTGAGGGCTGAGGACTGAGGGCTGAGGACTGAGGACTGAGGGCTGAGGACTGAGGGCTGAGGACTGAGGGCTGAGGACTGAGGACTGAGGGCTGAGGACTGAGGACTGAGGGCTGAGGGCTGAGGGCTGAGGGCTGAGGACTGAGGGCTGAGGGCTGAGGTGGCTGTGGGAGTGTGCTGTACTACTACTGACGGTGTATGGCACACCCACACTCAACACAACAACACCATATCTTAGATGATTTTATATGCAGTATGGCTTTATGTATTGGGTGTGTGTGCGTGCGTGCGTGTGTGCGTGTGTGTGTGTGTGTGTGTGTGTGTGTGTGTGTGTGTGTGTGTGTGTGTGTGTGTGTGTGTGTGTGTGTGTGTGTGTGTGTGTGTGTGTGTGTGTGTGTGTGTGTGTGTGTGTGTGTGTGTGTGTACTCCTGTAGATAATTGAGCATGTCAATCTTAAGAAATGCACACCTTCAGCCATTCCCATATTAAAGGATGTTAACTCTCTAGGATCTATGAGAATGCATGAACTGCTTTTCTTTTGTAAAAAGAAAAGAAAAACATTTCAAATAATATCTGTGGGAGATTAAAGTCAATTCCATGGCGGCAGTGTGGAACACATTCATACTTAACACAAGGACACTGTATAGTAGATTAACGTATACATGGCTTAGACATATACAACGGGGGACTACTGTTTAATGCACAGAAAACTGGCCCATATGTGAGATCATTTATCTTTCTCTGCCAGTGGTCTGTTTTGGACCGTGTGGTTTCCAACTTTCTATTCATCATCAAATCAGGTGAACAACTGACACTTTAGTTTGGTTAATTACCTGGGGGATGTTGGGTAACACTGTTCTATCTGGGTACGTTTTGTAGGGCCACGACGACAGACAGCTCGCTAGCATGGCGGCTTGTAGGCTTGTACATTTAATGGCTTTGCTGTTGTTGGAACGGCGAGTGACGGTTCTATCGCAAAGTATCTTGTGGCATCTCTCTCTCGCTCGCTCTCTGGTGAGGTGTCGCTTCTTTGATCACTTCAGCTCAGCTAATTAAAAGGAATGATGCACTCTTGAAGGCAGTATTTTTAAGACTGAGGTATGACAGCTTCTCTCTTTCCTCTCTTTCCGCTTTCCTCTGAAATAGTTTTATTGTAAAATAAAAAAAAGCTTCTCATTTAGAAAGAGTTCCAAAGACAAACCTAGAAAGTTGTTAGGTAATGTAAAGGTAAATGTAAAGGTAATGTAAAGGTGATGTAAAGGTAAATGTAAAGGTAATGTAAAGGTAAATATAAAGGTAATGCAAATGTAAATGTAAAGGTAAATGTAAAGGTAATGTAAAGGTTAATGTAAAGGTAATGTAAAGGTAATGTAAAGGTAAAGGTAAATGTAAATGTAAAAGTAATGTAAAGGTAATGTAAAGGTAAATGTAAAGGTAAATGTCAAATCAAATCAACGTTTATTTGTCACGTGCGCCGAATACAACAGGTGTAGACCTTACAGTGAAATGCTTACTTACAGGCTCTAACCAATAGTGTGAAAAAAAAGGTATGTGTGTGTGTGTGTGTGTAGGTTAGTAAAGAAATAAAACAACATTAAAAAGACATTTGAAAATAAGAGTAGCAAGGCTATATACAGACACCGGTTAGTCGGGCTGATTGAGGTAGTATGTACATGTAGATATGGTTAAAGTGACTATGCATATATGATGAACAGAGAGTAGCAGTAGCGTAAAGAGGGGTTGGCGGGTGGTGGGTGGGACACAATACAGATAGCCCGGTTAGCCAATGTGCGGGAGCACTGGTTGGTCGGCCCAATTGAGGTAGTATGTACATGAATGTATAGTTAAAGTGACTATGCATATATGATAAACAGAGAGTAGCAGCAGCGTAAAAGAGGGGTTGGGGGGGCGCACGCAATGCAAATAGTCCGGGTATCCATTTGATTACCAGTTCAGGAGTCTTATGGCTTGGGGAGTAAAAACTGTTGAGAAGCCTTTTTGTCCTAGACTTGGCACTCCGGTACCGCTTGCCATGCGGTAGTAGAGAGAACAGTCTATGACTGGGGTGGCTGGAGTCTTTGACAATTTTCAGGGCCTTCCTCTGACACCGCCTGGTATAGAGATCCTGGATGGCAGGAAACTTGGCCCCAGTGATGTACTGGGCCGTATGCACTACCCTTTGTGTATGTATGCCAAGAGCTGCTGTATGTTGCCAGTCAAATTTCCCCTAAAGGGACAATAAAGCAATCAATCAATCAATCAATCAATCAATCAATCAAGGAATAGCCATTTGGGATGCAGACCAGAGCCAGAGCCAGCCCTGACTACACCACATCTACACTATACAGACCAGAGCCAGCCCTGACTACACCACATCTACACTATACAGACCAGAGCCAGAGCCAGCCCTGACTACACCACATCTACAGTATACAGACCTGAGCCAGAGCCAGCCCTGACTACACCACATCTACACTATGCAGACCTGAGCCAGAGACAGCCCTGACTACACCACATCTACACTATGCAGACCTGAGCCAGAGCCAGCCCTGACTACACCACCTCTACACTATGCAGACCTGAGCCAGAGCCAGCCCTGACTACACCACATCTACACTATGCAGACCTGAGCCAGAGCCAGCCCTGACTACACCACATCTACACTATGCAGACCAGAGCCAGCCCTGACTACACCACAGCTACACTATGCAGACCTGAGGCAGCCCTGACTACACCACATCTACACTATGCAGACCTGAGCCAGAGCCAGCCCTGACTACACCACATCTACACTATGCAGACCTGAGCCAGAGCCAGCCCTGACTACACCACATCTACACTATGCAGACCTGAGCCAGAGCCAGCCCTGACTACACCACATCTACACTATGCAGACCAGAGCCAGCCCTGACTACACCACAGCTACACTATGCAGACCTGAGCCAGAGCCAGCCCTGACTACACCACATCTACACTATGCAGACCTGAGCCAGAGCCAGCCCTGACTACACCACAGCTACACTATGCAGACCTGAGCCAGAGCCAGCCCTGACTACACCACATCTACACTATGCAGACCTGAGCCAGAGCCAGCCCTGACTACACCACATCTACACACTGCAGACCAGAGCCAGCCCTGACTACACCACAGCTACACTATGCAGACCTGAGCCAGAGCCAGCCCTGACTACACCACATCTACACTATGCAGACCTGAGCCAGAGCCAGCCCTGACTACACCACAGCTACACTATGCAGACCTGAGCCAGAGCCAGCCCTGACTACACCAGATCTACACTATGCAGACCTGAGCCAGAGCCAGCCCTGACTACACCACAGCTACACTATGCAGACCTGAGCCAGAGCCAGCCCTGACTACACCACATCTACACTATGCAGACCTGAGCCAGAGCCAGCCCTGACTACACCACATCTACACTATGCAGACCTGATCCAGAGCCAGCCCTGACTACACCACAGCTACACTATGCAGACCTGAGCCAGAGCCAGCCCTGACTACACCACATCTACACTATGCAGACCTGAGCCAGAGCCAGCCCTGACTACACCACATCTACACTATGCAGACCTGAGCCAGAGCCAGCCCTGACTGCACCACAGCTACACTATGCAGAGGGGCTGTTTTTATAGTGGCTGTCACATGTGATGTACACGGTTCTTTCAAAGCATTTGAATAGTAAACATGATGCAAAGCGTTGTGCCAGATCACGTAGTCCTCGACAACATGTGTTCCATGCATCTGTCGCCTCGGCTCCCTCATCTTATTTTAACCAGTTCATTTATTTATGAGACAGCGAGCGAATCTAAGTGTGTTGGTGGCAGGAGGCCTGGCGTCCCTTTTTGATGCAGAGGGAGAGGGAGGGAGAGGGACAGGGAGGTACTGTGTGTGTGTGTGTGTGTGTGTGTGTGTGTGTGTGTGTGTGTGTGTGTGTGTGTGTGTGTGTGTGTGTGTGTGTGTGTGTGTGTGTGTGTGTGTGTGTGTGTGTGTGTGCAGAGAGCTGTCTGTGCCTCTGTGAGCGGCAGGAGGGGTACCACTGTTCACCCGCTCAGCGTTCAATCACTGATACCTGTCACACGGCTCCGGCGGCGTCACAGAGGGTTGAAACAAAGTGTTTTTTTCTAGATCCCCTTAAACATGCTGTCTGTCTGTCTGTCTGTCTGCCTGTCTGTCTGTCTGCCTGTCTGTCTGTCTGTCTGTCTGTCTGCCTGTCTGTCTGTCTGTCTGTCTGTCTGTCTGTCCGTCCGTCCGTCCGTCCGTCTGTCTGTCTGCTGGAGGGAAGGGGAAGCGGTTTTATTAAGATGGCAGTTTGGGCCTATCTGTCTGTCTGCCTGTTGCTTATCTTTCCTCACACACAGAGAGTGGGAAGAATGATGAGCGAGGTGGGAAGAATGATGAGCGAGGTGGGAAGAATGATGAGCGAGGTGGGAAGAATGATGAGCGAGGTGGGAAGAATGATGAGCGAGGTGGGAAGAATGATGAGCGAGGTGGGAAGAATGATGAGCGAGGTGGGAAGAATGATGAGCGAGGTGGGAAGAATGATGAGCGAGGTGGGAAGAATGATGAGCGAGGTGGGAAGAATGATGAGCGAGGTGGGAAGAATGATGAGCGAGGAGGGAAGACGGAGTCAGACATACGGGTTATTTTTTACATCTATTAGGGAAACTGTCACCAAACTGAACTGATGTACCTGCTGCATATGAGGCAGGGAGCAAACAGGCAAGCTGTTACATAACATAACAATGCTAGTTTGGTTACTGGTATTGGTCTATTGGTATATTGTGTGAGTGCGTGCGTGCGTACAGACCATATTGAGTGAAGGATGGCATCGTGGCAGTCAACTGATGCCGATCGGAAGGAAACAGCCATCTTAATGTCCTAATTGTCCTTGTGCCGTTAAGATATAGTTCTCCTTTCATCTCCCCTACCATCGTAGAAATCCCCAGACTGAGTCACTACCATCGTAGGAACCCCCAGACTGAGTCACTACCATCGTAGGAACCCCCAGACTGAGTCACTACATCGTAGGAAACTCCCAGACTGAGTCATTACCATCATAGGAACCAGACTAAGTCACTACCATCGTAGGAACCAGACTGAGTCACTACCATCGTAGGAACCAGACTGAGTCAGTACCATCATAGGAACCCCCAGACTGAGTCGCTACCATCGTAGGAACAAGACTGAGTCATTACCATTGTAGGAACCAGACTGAGTCACTACCATCGTAGGAACCCCCAGACTGAGTCACTACCATCGTAGGAACCAGACTGAGTCACTACCATCGTAGGAACCAGACTGAGTCACTACCATCGTAGGAACCAGACTGAGTCATTACCATCGTAGGAACCAGACTGAGTCATTACCATCGTAGGAACCAGACTGAGTCACTACCATCGTAGGAACCCCCAGACTGAGTCATTACCATCGTAGGAACCAGACTGAGTTACTACCATCGTAGGAACCCCCAGACTGAGTCACTACCATCGTAGGAACCCCCAGACTGAGTCATTACCATCGTAGGAACCAGACTGAGTCACTACCGTCGTAGGAACCCCCAGACTGAGTCATTACCATCGTAGGAACCAGACTGAGTCACTACCATCATAGGAACCCCCAGACTGTGTCACTACCATCGTAGGAAGCAGACTGAGTCACTACCATCGTTGGAACCCCCAGACTGAGTCACTACCATCGTAGGAACCCCCAGACTGAGTCATTACCATCGTAGGAACCAGACTGAGTCACTACCATCGTAGGAACCCCCAGACTGAGTCATTACCATCGTAGGAACCAGACTGAGTCACTACCATCGTAGGACCAGACTGAGTCACAACCATCGTAGGAACCCCCAGACTGAGTCACTACCATCGTAGGAACCAGACTGAGTCACTACCATCGTAGGAACCCCCAGACTGAGTCATTACCATCGTAGGAACCAGACGGAGTCATTACCATCGTAGGAACCAGACTGAGTCACTACCATCATAGGAAACCCCAGACTGAGTCACTACCATCGTAGGAACCAGACTGAGTCACTACCATCGTAGGAACCCCCAGACTGAGTCACTACCATCGTAGGAACCCCCAGACTGAGTCACTACCATCGTAGGAACCAGACTGAGTCACTACCATCGTAGGAACCAGACTGAGTCATTACCATCATAGGAACCAGACTGAGTCCCTACCATCGTAGGAACCCCCAGACTGAGTCATTACCATCGTAGGAACCAGACTGAGTCATTACCATCGTAGGAACCAGACTGAGTCACTACCATCGTAGGAACCAGACTGAGTCACTACCATCTTAGGAACCAGACTGAGTCATTACCATCGTAGGAACCAGACTGAGTCACTACCATCGTAGGAACCAGACTGAGTCATTACCATCGTAGGAACCAGACTGAGTCACTACCATCGTAGGAACCCCCAGACTGAGTCATTACCATCGTAGGAACCAGACTGAGTCACTACCATCATAGGAACCCCCAGACTGAGTCACTACCATCGTAGGAACCAGACTGAGTCACTACCATCGTAGGAACCCCCAGACCGAGTCACTACCATCGTAGGAACCAGACTGAGTCACTACCATCGTAGGAACCCCCAGACTGAGTCTCTACCGTCGTAGAAACCAGACTGAGTCATTACCATCGTAGGAACCAGACTGAGTCACTACCATCGTAGGAACCCCCAGACTGAGTCACTACCATCGTAGGAACCAGACTGAGTCACTACCATCGTAGGAACCCCCAGACTGAGTCACTACCATCGTAGGAACCAGACTGAGTCACTACCGTCGTAGAAACCCCCAGACTGAGTCACTACCATCGTAGGAACCCCCAGACTGAGTCACTACCATCGTAGGAATCCCCAGACTGAGTCACTACCATCGTAGGAACCAGACTGAGTCACTACCATCGTAGGAACCCCCAGACTGAGTCACTACCATCGTTGGAACCCCCAGACTGAGTCACTACCATCCTAGGAACCAGATTGAGTCACTACCATTGTAGAAACCAGACTGAGTCTCTACCGTCGTAGAAACCCCCAGACTGAGTCACTACCATCGTAGGAACCAGACTGAGTCACTACCATCGTAGGAACCCCCAGACTGAGTCACTACCATCGTAGGAACCAGACTGAGTCACTACCATCGTAGGAACCAGACTGAGTCTCTACCGTCGTAGAAACCCCCAGACTGAGTCCCTACCATCGTAGGAACCAGACTGAGTCACTACCATCGTAGAAAAATGTCAATCAGTAGGAGACCATGCTATAATAGACAGCTCCTCTCTCCCTCCCACATTGATTTCCATAGATGGTGGCCAACTAAAATGGTTGAGAGTCACTCAGCCACAAACAACAACATGGGCCCGCCCACTGCACTGCCCTGCCCTGGCTGGCCCGACAAGCTGCTACATGCTCCAGTCATAATGAGAGCTGCCCTAACGAGCCAGTGACAGCAGCCATTGAGAGATACACCACACACTGAGGGAGTGGAGGAGAGAGAGGGGGAAAGAGAGGGGGAGAGAGAGGGGAGGAAGGAGGAGAGAGAGAAAGGAGAAAGGGGGAGAGAGCAGGGGTGGTGAGAAGAGGAGAGAAGAGAGAGAGACAAAGAGAGAGAGAGAGAGAGAGAGAGAAAGACAGAGAGATGGAGGTGGAAAGAGAGGGGAAAGGGGGAGCGGGGGGAGGAATGAGAGAGAGGATAGCAGAGAGGGAGAGGGCTTATAGGGGGCATAGGCAGCCTGGCCACCATGATAAACTGTCTAGTAAGGGATGGGAGGAGGAAGGAGGAGGACAGGAAAGGAGGAATGCACCTATTTTGGGACAGAGTGGCGCTGTACATCCAGTACCCTGTATGTCTCTGTTGAAAGTTAACTTTATACAGCTTATCAATTATTACAGACTTTTTTTGTGATTATTTATGAAAAGTACACACGCACACACACACACACACACACACACACACACACACACACACACACACACCGTACATACATACATGGACGCTTAAGTGGAGTTGTGTTTTCATATTTGCGGTTTTAATAATTAAAATGCAAAAATGTTGTGGCTGCTTTAGCTATGATTAATTATTCATTAACAACATGTTAATGGAATCCGCTTTGAATATTTAACTAAATGCTAAAACAAAGGGGAGAGAATGAGTCCTGCGTCAATGTCATGAATATTCAGAAATAAAATGAATTTTAAAAAAGTTTATAAGAAATAAAGATCATGTTCAGGGGAAATGTTAGTATCAACGACAAGCACTGTGTTGAGTTGATGAGTCATCTCCAAGACACCCACAGTAGCTGTCATCTGACAAGGTAAAACAATCTGTCCTTCTGCCCCTGAACAAGGCAGTTAACCCACTGTTCCCCGGTAGGCCGTCATTGTTAATAAGAATTTGTTCTTAACTGACTTGCCTGGTTAAATAAAGGTTAAATAAAGGTTAAATAAATGTTAAATTAAATAAAATAATCAAATCTGAGAACATGACCACTATGAAGAGAGACCAAACCACTATGAAGAATTAATATATAGATAATGAGCATTGAAATGAGACAGGTTCATCTCATTGTGGTAGGGTAGGAGGAGTAGAGGGTAGGATAGGAGGAGTAGAGGGTAGCAGGAGTACAGGGTAGGATAGAGGGAGTAGAGGGTAGTAGGAGTAGAGGGTAGGATAGCGGGAGTAGGGGGTAGGGTAGAGGGAGTAGAGGGAGTAGGGGGTAGGGTAGAGGGAGTAGGGGGTAGGGTAGAGGGAGTAGAGGGGTAGAATAGAGGGAGTAGAGGGTAGGATAGCGGGAGTAGGGGGTAGGGTAGAGGGAGTAGGGGGGTAGAATAGAGGGAGTAGAGGGTAGGATAGCAGGAGTAGGGGGTAGGGTAGAGGGAGTTGGGGGGTAGGATAGCGGGAGTAGGGGGTAGAATAGAGGGAGTAGGGGGTAGGGTAGAGGGAGTAGGGGGGTAGAATAGAGGGAGTCGAGGGTAGGATAGCAGGAGTAGGGGGTAGAGGGAGTAGGGGGGTAGGATAGCGGGAGTAGGGGGTAGAATAGAGGGAGTAGGGGGTAGGGTAGAGGGAGTAGGGGGGTAGAATAGAGGGAGTCGAGGGTAGGATAGCAGGAGTAGGGGGTAGAGTAGAGGGAGTAGGGGGGTAGGATAGCGGGAGTAGGGGGTAGAATAGAGGGAGTAGGGGGTAGGGTAGAGGGAGTAGGGGGGTAGAATAGAGGGAGTCGAGGGTAGGATAGCAGGAGTAGGGGGTAGAGTAGAGGGAGTAGGGGGGTAGGATAGCGGGAGTAGGGGGTAGAATAGAGGGAGTAGGGGGTAGGGTAGAGGGAGTAGGGGGGTAGAGTGAGTTGGTGACAGGCTGTGGACCCTGACATGTCCCTGTCTGGTCTGGATAACCATCTCACACCCTGCTCCTCCATCCATGAAGTGGGGGAATGCCATCTGTCAATCACAACGCTCTTTCTCTTTGTCCTCCTCCTTCATAATCCCCTTGATGACAGCACAAAGACAGGCCTGAGAGAGGGAGGGCGGGAGGAGGAGAGAGAGAGAGAAAGAGAAAGAGAGAGAGAATGTATTGATGCCCCATTCACTTTCTCCTAACAGCAACTTCAGAAAGACCTGTACTGTATAATGGAATGAGTTTTGATCTTGTGGTTCTTTTTTAAATGCACAAAAGCACCCTATCAATGGAGACGTGTGTTTATTGCCCTTTTATATTCACAGTTTGACCACTTTACTGTGGTGACAGGACAAATGAAGTCAAGCTTTATTAGCAGCTTGTCAGTTAGACCCTTGGACACAATGTAGCAGTCAGAAATGGTGGGAGAGAGAGAGAGAGAGAGAGAGAGAGAGAGAGAGAGAGAGAGAGAGAGAGAGAGAGAGAGAGATGGCGGCAGGGTATCCGTCAGTCATGCCACTTCAGTATAACCACGTTTAGCACTGAAGTGAAGCGTTGATGCAGCAGTATCACTTTCAACAACCTAGTTAGTACCACTTAATTAAGACTGCAGCTCAGGACTGTGATGCTGCTGGGACCGTAACACAGCACTGCCCATTATAGAACTGAAGCAGGGATACATACATACATACATACATACATACACACACACACACACACACACACACACACACACACACACACACACACACACACACACACACACATACATACATACATACATACATACATACATACATACATACATACATACATACATACATACATACATACATACATACTGTACATACATACATACATACTGTACATACATACATACATACATACATACATACATACATACATACATACATACATACATACATACATACATACATACATACATATATACTGTACATACACAGATAGAGTTTATTCATAAAACAGGGTCGAAGGTCAGAGATACAGGGAATGAGCAAAAAAGTGAGAGAGGGTGAAGGAGAAAGAAAGAGGAGGAGGAGGAGGGAGGGAGGGAAGGAGAGAGGGAGGGGCACCATGATGAATTGCAGTGCCTGCTAATAGACCAACATTTTACCTATTTCTTGCAACTCAGATAAAATATTATTAAATGCGCAGAAACTTTGCGTGAAACAAATGAATCAGCTACTGTTGTTTGTGCTGTCAAATAATGGCCTTGATTACTGATCACACCTCTCATAATAAACACAGACATGTAGCCAGCGGTCTCTTTGTAAGGGGTGGGGGTTTGAACAGAGAGAGAGAGTGTGTGTGTGTGTGGGGGTAATGTTTATGGGAGAGTACAGTGGTGTGTGTGTGTGTGTGTGTGTGTGTGTGTGTATAGTTTAGGCCTATGAGATTAGGGGGAAGGGGGTAGATCGGGCCACATTGAAATGCATGTACCCATTCTTCGCTAATTAAAGTACCTCCTGAAATGCCATAATAACGCTTAATTAGGGGACCTGCTTTTTTTCAAACGTAATTAGCTAATTAGCCATTACATTGGTGCGGTGTATCTAGCTAATTATTGAAGAGCTGCTTGTGACTGGACTGTAAATGACACCATTACCAGGTCCAGCAGAATCAGTTCATAGTTCCCAGAGTAGACTGGGCTCTTTAGTAGTGGGTTTTAGTAGTAGTGGGCTTTAGTAGTGAGTTTAAGTGGTGGGCTTTAGTAGCAGTGGGCTTTAGTAGTGAGTTTTAGTGGTAGTGGGTATTAGTAGTGGGCTTTAGTAGTGAGTTTTAGTGGTGGGCTTTAGTAGCAGTGGGCTTTAGTAGTGGGATTTAGTAGTAGTGGGCTTTAGTAGTGGGATTTACCGCTGGGAGGCTGTGTGTCTCTATACTGTAGCAACACTCTCACACGCAACATTACTAAAAGGAGGAAAAACATCTGTCGTGTTCGTAGGTTACGTGTGTTTTTATGCACTTAACTGACTCTTAGCAACGCTTGTCTCTTATGAAATACCCAGGAGCTTCCTACCTCTCTCCATCTTCATGTTCGCTCACACCTTTAGATGCATCAACACACATTAAAGAGAAATCATCTGTGAAAAACACTTGACTTGACAGATATTAACTGCTTAATAAGCTAATCAAATCTTTGTCTCTCTCCTGGTTTCTCTTGCATGTTCTCCGGCTGCCTTGTGATGTCATCTCAAATAGGTAAGAGCAGTGTTGTCTCCTTGTTATTGTACTGTAGGATCTGTTGTCTCCTTGTTATTGTACTGTAGGATCTGTTGTCTCCTTGTTATTGTACTGTAGGATCTGTTGTCTCCTTGTTATTGTACTGTAGGATCTGTTGTCTCCTTGTTATTGTACTGTAGGATCTGTTCTCTCCATATTGTACTGTAGGATCTGTTGTCTCCTTGTTATTGTACTGTAGGATCTGTTGTCTCCTTGTTATTGTACTGTAGGATCTGTTGTCTCCTTGTTATTGTACTGTAGGATCTGTTGTCTCCTTGTTATTGTACTGTAGGATCTGTTGTCTCCTTGTTATTGTACTGTAGGATCTGTTGTCTCCTTGTTATTGTACTGTAGGATCTGTTGTCTCCTTGTTATTGTACTGTAGGATCTGTTGTCTCCTTGTTATTGTACTGTAGGATCTGTTGTCTCCTTGTTATTGTACTGTAGGATCTGTTGTCTCCTTGTTATTGTACTGTAGGATCTGTTGTCTCCTTGTTATTGTACTGTAGGATCTGTTGTCTCCTTGTTATTGTACTGTAGGATCTGTTGTCTCCTTCATATTGTACTGTAGGATCTGTTGTCTCCTTGTTATTGTACTGTAGGATCTGTTGTCTCCTTCATATTGTACTGTAGGATCTGTTGTCTCCTTGTTATTGTACTGTAGGATCTGTTGTCTCCTTGTTATTGTACTGTAGGATCTGTTGTCTCCTTGTTATTGTACTGTAGGATATGTTGTCTCCTTGTTATTGTACTGTAGGATCTGTTGTCTCCTTGTTATTGTACTGTATGATCTGTTGTCTCCTTGTTATTGTACTGTAGGATCTGTTGTCTCCTTGTTATTGTACTGTAGGATCTGTTGTCTCCTTGTTATTGTACTGTAGGATCTGTTGTCTCCTTGTTATTGTACTGTAGGATCTGTTGTCTCCTTGTTATTGTACTGTAGGATCTGTTGTCTCCTTCATATTGTACTGTAGGATCTGTTGTCTCCTTGTTATTGTACTGTAGGATCTGTTGTCTCCTTGTTATTGTACTGTAGGTTCTGTTGTCTCCTTGTTGTACTGTAGGATCTGTTGTCTCCTTGTTATTGTACTGTAGGATCTGTTGTCTCCTTGTTATTGTACTGTAGGATCTGTTGTCTCCTTCTTATTGTACTGTAGGATCTGTTTAGTGGGATTCCATACAGGAAGTTAGGAATTATGAATATTCATGTTTGAGACTAATTAATGTTGGGGTCCTCCACCCATGGTTTACAGGCTTTTAGAGGGATTCACCAGTATTGCCATATGGGTGTGCTCTGATATATGCAGTATGGTCCTATTCTCATAGTTGGA
>NC_138294.1:84361606-84386606 GCF_965601325.2 Salmo salar | reverse complement strand
CCCTGCATCCCCCCGACGCCTCCAACACAGCTTAACCCAGCCTCTCTCGCTCCGTAACCCAGCCTCTCTCTCTCCTTACCCAGCCTCTCTCTCTCTCCTTAACCCAGCCTCTCTCTCTCTCCTTAACCCAGCCTCTCTCTCTCTCCTTAACGCAGCCTCTCTCTCTCTCTCTCTCTCTCTCCTTAACCCAGCCTCTCTCTCTCTCCTTAACCCAGCCTCTCTCTCTCTCCTTAACCCAGCCTCTCTCTCTCTCCTTAACGCAGCCTCTCTCTCTCTCTCTCTCTCTCTCTCTCTCCTTAACCCAGCCTCTCTCTCTCCTAAACCCCCAGTAGGATGTATTCATCACTGAAAATTGCTGCAGCCAGAGAGAGATAAGAGCTCATTTGAATTTGGAAGGATCCCCAGATGGATCCTGGGAAACCAGAGCAATTAGCTGAGCGCCTTTAGAGAGCTCTATCTGTGGGTCCCCCCTTTAGAGGGCAGAATCTGGGGGTTCCCCCCTTTAGAGGGCTGAATCTGGGGGTCCCCCCTTTAGAGAGCTCCATCTGGGGGTCCCCCCTTTAGAGAGCTCCATCTGGGGGTCCCCCCTTTAGAGGGCAGAATCTGGGGGTCCCCCCTTTAGAGAGCTCCATCTGGGGGTCCCCCCTTTAGAGGGCAGAATCTGGGGGTCCCCCCTTTAGAGAGCTCCATCTGGGGGTCCCCCCTTTAGAGGGCAGAATCTGGGGGTCCCCCCTTAGAGGGCTGAATCTGGGGGTTCCCCCCTTTAGAGGGCAGAATCTGGGGGTCCCCCCTTTAGAGGGCAGAATCTGGGGGTTCCCCCCTTTAGAGGGCTGAATCTGGGGGTCCCCCCTTTAGAGAGGCTGCATCTGGGGGTCCCCCCGTTAGAGGGCTGCATCTGGGGGTCCCCACTTTAGAGGGCTGAATCTGGGGGTCCCCACTTTAGAGGGCAGAATCTGGGGGTCCCCCCTTTAGAGAGCTCCATCTGGGGGTCCCCCCTTTAGAGGGCAGAATCTGGGGGTCCCCCCTTTAGAGGGCTGAATCTGGGGGTCCCCCCTTTAGAGAGCTCCATCTGGGGGTCCCCCCTTTAGAAGGCTGAATCTGGGGGTCCCCCCTTTAGAGAGCTGAATCTGGGGTCCCCCCTTTAGAGGGCAGAATCTGGGGTCCCCCCTTTAGAGGGCTGAATCTGGGGGTCCCCCCTTTAGAAGGCTGAATCTGGGGTCCCCCCTTTAGAGAGCTCCATCTGGGGGTCCCCCCTTTAGAAGGCTGAATCTGGGGGTCCCCCCCTTTAGAGGGCAGAATCTGGGGTCCCCCCTTTAGAGGGCTGAATCTGGGGGTCCCCCCTTTAGAAGGCTGAATCTGGGGGTCCCCCCTTTAGAAGGCTGAATCTGGGGTCCCCCCTTTAGAAGGCTGAATCTGGGGTCCCCCCTTTAGAGAGCTCCATCTGGGGGTCCCCCCTTTAGAAGGCTGAATCTGGGGGTCCCCCCTTTAGAGGGCTGAATCTGGGGTCCCCCCTTTAGAGGGCTGAATCTGGGGGTCCCCCCTTTAGAAGGCTGAATCTGGGGGTCCCCCCTTTAGAGAGCTCCATCTGGGGGTCCCCACTTTAGAGGGCAGAATCTGGGGGTCCCCCCTTTAGAGGGCTGAATCTGGGGGTCCCCCCTTTAGAGGGCAGAATCTGGGGTCCCCCCTTTAGAGGGCAGAATCTGGGGGTCCCCCCTTTAGAGGGCAGAATCTGGGGGTCCCCCCGTTAGAGGGCAGAATCTGGGGGTCCCCCCTTTAGAACGCTGCATCTAGGGCCCCAGCTCAGTACCTGAATGTTAGTGGGCCTGAACAGTCTGAGATTACACAGTCAGAGTAAGGGGCCCGGGGCCCGGCTATAAAGCCTCGTCTGTACCTACCTAACTACACAGAGAGGAGAGGACAGCAGGGTGGGGCAGTGTTGAGGGCAGAGTCCATTTGTTCTGAGAAATATTTAAAGACAGTATGAATTTACAGGACTACGATTAGGCAGAGAGCGTGCATCGATTAATTTTTCATGGCAAAAGGGATGTTGTGACTAAATAAAATATTGGACTTTAAATAGACATGAGGCGATATCGAGGGGCTTCGCCTCAGCCACTCTGCTCCTCCTCCTGCTGCTGCTGCTAAGGGCTGAGCTACCCTGCAGACATTGATAAATACACACCTGTCCCCAAATACTAACCAGTGTAGTATTACTTGTTTAACACATCTAATATCTTTACATTTCTGAGCTGAACTTGATCCTGTGGATCTATCAGGACTCGTGACTCCTGGCTGCCCAGTTCCAGATGTATCCATGTTACTCAGTCCCTTTCCCAGTTCCTTCCCTTCCCAGTCTTTCCAGTCCCCTTGGGCCACTCATCGTCCCAACATCGTCCCCCATCGTCCCAACATTGTCCCAACATTGTCCCCCATTGTCCCCCATTGTCCCAACATCGTCCCCCATCGTCCCCCATCGTCCCAACATTGTCCCAACATTGTCCCCCATTGTCCCCCATTGTCCCAACATCGTCCCCCATTGTCTCCCATTGTGCCTCATTGTCCCCCATCGTCCCCCCCACATCGTCCCAACATCGTCCCCCATCGTCCCCCACTATCCCCCCACATCGTCCCCCATCGTCCCATTGTCCCTCATCCTCACAACATCGTCCCCATCGTCCCCCATCGTCCCAACGTTGTCCCCCATCGCCCCCCCACATCACCTCCCATTGTCCCCCATCGTCCCAACATTGTCTCCCATTGTCCCAACATCGTCCGCCATTTTCCCCCATCGTCCCAACATCGTCCGCCATTTTCCCCCATCGTCCCCCATTGTCCCATCGTTGTCCCCCATCCCCCCCACATCATCCCCCATTGTCCCCCATCGTCCCAACATCGTCCCCATCATCGCCCATCGTCCCAACATCGTCCACCATTTTCCCCCATCATCCCAACATTGTCCCCATTTTCCCAACATCGTCTGCCATTGTCCCCCATCATCCTAATATTGTCTACCATTTTCCCCCATCGTCCCAACATTGTCCCCCATTTTCCCCCATCATCCCAACATCGTCCCCCATCATCCCAACATCATCTGCCATTGTCCCCCATTGTCCCAACATCGTCCCCCCCCCCCACATCGTCCCCACATTCCGCCCCATCAGTCTGCCAGACTGGGAGCCTGGACGTTCTGTCCTGGGTGTTATTTGTGTGTTCTGTGTGGCTGGCTGAAACGAGACGAGGGGCCATAAATCTCCTTAAGAAGCCCGGGGGCGAGAAAGGGAAGGGGTCACCACGGAAACAAGCCAGGCCCGTGCAGGCTGAGGTGTCAGTGATGCATGACTGCACATCCTCACCGCCAGCCCCAAAACCCCAGCCCCAGAACCCCAGCCCTGGAATCCCAGGCCCTGGTACCCCAGAGCCCCAATACCTCAGAACCCCAGCCGAGCCCCAGCCAGGTAGAAACTCCACATAGACTTATAGAGATAGAAAGGAATTGAGATGTGGATCTTGGATTATTTATTTGAGGGAATCTGAAAGATTTAAGTGAAGCCTCCTCCACTACGAGAGAAGTGGTTACGCAGGCAGAATTAGTATTTGGTAGCATTGCCTTTAAATTGTTTAACTTGGATCAAATGTTTCGGGTAGCCTTCCACAAGCATCGAACAATAAGTTGGGTAAATGTTTGCCCATTCCTCCTGACAGAGCTGGTGTAACTGAGTCAGGTTTCTAGGCCTCCTTGCTCGTACACACTTTTTTTTTTTCCTTGCTCGTACACACTTTTTTTTCAGTTCTGCCCACATATTTTCTATAGGATTGAGGTCAGGGCTTTGTGATGACCACTCCAATACCTTGACTTTGTTGTCCTTAAGCCATTTTGCCACAACTTTGGAGGTATGCTTGGGGTCATTGCCCATTTGGAAGACCCATTTGCGACCAGGCTTTAACTTCCTGACTGATGTCTTGAGATGTTGCTTCAACATATCCACATCATTTTCTTGCCTCATGATGCCATCCATTTTGTGAACTGCACCAGTCCCACCTGCAGCAAAGCACCCCCACAACATGATGCTGCCACCCCCGTGCTTCATGGTTGGGATGGTGTTCTTCGGCTTGCAAGCCTCCCCCTTTTTCCTCCAAACATAACAATGGTCATTGTGGCCAAACAGTTCTATTTTTGTTTCATCAGACGAGAGGACATTTCTCCAAAAAGTGCAGCTGCATCTTCACAAGGTCCTTTGCTGTTGTTCTTAGATTGATTTGCACTTTTCGCACCAAAGTATGTTTATCTCTAGGAGACAGAACGTGTCTCCTTCCTGAGCGGTATGACTGCTGCGTGGTCCCATGGTGTTTATACTTGCGTACTATTGTTTGTACAGATGAACGTGGTACCTTCTGGCATTTGGAAATTGCTCCGAAGGATGAATCAGACTTGTGGAGGTCTACAATTTTCTTTCTGAGGTCTTGGCTGATTTCTTTTCATTTTCCCATGATGTCAAGCAAAGACGCACTGAGTTTGAAGGTAGACCTTGAAATACATCCACAGGTACGCCTCCAATTGACTCAAATTATGTCAATTAGCTTTTCAGAAGCCTCTAAAGCCATGACATCATTGTCTGGAATTTTCCAAGCTGTTTAAAGACACTGTCAACTTAGTGTTGGTAAACTTCTGACCCACTGGAATTGTGATACAGTGAATTATAAGTGAAATTATCTGTCTGTAAACAATTGTTGGAAAAATGACTTGTGTCATGCGCAAAGCAGATGTCCTAACCGACTTGCCAAAACTATAGTTTGTTAATAACCTCTCTGGGAAATGTGGGACGCTAGACCCCGCCAACAGCCAGTGAAATAGCAGAGCGCCAAATTCAAAACAACAAAAATCTCATAATTCAAATTTCTCACACATACAAGTATTATAGACCATTTTAAAGATAGACTTCTCGTTAATCCAACCACAGTGTCCGATTTCAAAAAGGCTTTACGGCGAAAGCATAGCATTAGATTATGTTAGGACAGCACCTAGACAAGAAAAACCACACAGCCATTTTCCAAGCAAGGAGCGGCGTCACAAAAACCAGAAATACAGCTAAAATTAATCACTAACCTTTGATGATCTTCATCAGATGGCACTCATAGGACTTCATGTTACACAATACATGTATGTTTTGCTCGATAAAGTTCATATTTATATCCTCTCTAGGATAGGTGGCACCAAATCGTCCCACCTACGTAACAGCCAATGTAATCCCGTGGCCGGGTATTCAAAAACCTTAGAAATGGAAAAACTTCAATTTTTCAAACATATGACTATTTTACACCATTTTAAAGACAAGACTCTCGTTAATCTAACCACACTGTCCGATTTCAAAAAGGCTTTACAACGAAGGCAAAACATTAGATTATGTCAGCAGAGTACCCAGCCAGAAATAATCAGACACCCATTTTTCAAGCTAGCATATAATGTCACATAAACCCAAACCACAGCTAAATGCAGCACTAACCTTTGATGATCTTCATCAGATGACAACCCTAGGACATTATGTTACACAATACATGCATGTTTTGTTCAATCAAGTTCATATTTATATCAAAAACCAGCTTTTTACATTAGCATGTGACTAGCATTCCCACCGAACACTGCCGGTGAATTTACTAAATTACTCACGATAAACGTTCACAAAAAGCATAACAATTATTTTAAGAATTATAGATACAGAACTCCTCTATGCACTCGATATGTCCGATTTTAAAATAGCTTTTCGGTGAAAGCACATTTTGCAATATTCTCAGTAGATAGCCCGGCATCACAGGGCTAGCTATTTAGACACCCAGCAAGTTTAGCACTCAGAAAAGTCACATTTACTATAAGAAAAATGTTATTACCTTTGCTGTCTTCGTCAGAATGCACTCCCAGGACTTCTACTTCAATAACAAATGTTGGTTTGGTTCAAAATAATCCATAGTTATATCCAAACAGCGGCGTTTTGTTCGTGCGTTCAAGACACTATCCGAAAGGGTAAATAAGGGTGACGACCATGGCGCAATTCGTGACAAAAAATTCAAAATATTCCATTACCGTACTTCGAAGCATGTCAACCGCTGTTTAAAATAATTGTTTATGCCATTTTTCTCGTAAAAAAGCGATAATATTCCGACCGGGAATCTGCATTTAGGTAAACAGAGGAAAGAAAATAAAGCATTCGGTCGACTCGGGCACGCGCCTAAGCCCACAGTACTCTGAGCGGCCACTTGCCAAACGCGATAATGTGTTTCAGCCAGAGCCTGCCTCGATATCCTTCAGCTTTTTCCCGGGCTCTGAGAGCCTATGGGAGCCGTAGGAAGTGTCACGTTATTGCAACGATCCTAAATCTTCAATAAAAAGAGCCCAGATGAAACACAACTTGTCAGAGAGGGCGCTTCCTGTTTGGAATCTTCTCAGGTTTTTGCCTGCCATATGAATTCTGTTATACTCACAGACACCATTCAAACAGTTTTAGAAACTTTAGGGTGTTTTCTATCCAAAGACAATAATTATATGCATATTCTAGTTACTGGGCAGGAGTAGTAACCAGATTAAATCGGGTACGTTTTTTATCCAGCCGTGTCAATACTGCCCCCTAGCCCTAACAGGATATCCAAAAACCCCATTTTACATTGGCGAGTAATGTTCAGAAATGTTTTGCCTCCAAAACTACCGGTGAATGAGCACATCAGTTTACAGAAATACTCATCATAAACTTTGATAAAAGATACAAGTATTATGCACAGAATTATAGATAAACTTCTCCTTAATGCAACCGCTGTGTGTCACATCCTGACCACTATTTAGGTATTAGTTGTATTATATTTGGTCAGGACGTGGAAGAGGTATATTTGTTTTGTATTATGGGGTTTTGTGTGTGGTGTAGTGGGGTGTGTTAGTGGTTGGTATAGGTTCTAGGGTTGTTTTTCTATGTATAGTTAAATAGTTAATTGGGGTTGGACTCCCAATTGAAGGCAGGTGGGTTGAGTTGCCTTTGATTGGGAGTCCTATATAGTAGGGTGTGTTTGTCTTTGTGTTTCGTGGGTAGTTGTATTTTGCACTGTTAGTTATAGCCTGCGAAACTGTCATTCGTCGTTCTTGTTTTCTTGTTTTCACATGTGCACATTCATTTAATAAATTAAGATGATGAGCACTAACTCCTCTGCGTATTGGTCCACGTATTCCGACGATGATTTCGCTATATCGTCTGACGACGAAGAAATCTGTGACACTGTGTCAGATTTCAAAAAAGCTTTACGGCGAAAGCAAACTTTGCAATAATCTGAGTACAGCGCTCAGACATCAAAACAAGCCATACAGATACCCGCCATGTTGTGGAGTCAACAGAAGTCAGAAATAGCATTATAAATATTCACTTACCTTTGATGATATTCATCGAAATGCACTCCCAGGAATCCCAGTTCCACAATAAATGTTTGTTTTGTTCGATAAAGTTCATCTTTATGTCCAAATACCTCAATTTTGTTCGTGCGTTTAGTCCAGCACTCCAAATTCACTAAGCGCGCGAGTTTAGTCCAGACGAAAAGTCAAAATAGTTCCTTTACGGTTCGTAGAAACATGTCAAACGATGTATAGAATCAATCTTTAGGATGTTTTTATCATAAATATTCAATAATATTCCAACCGGACAATTCCTTTGTCTTTAGAATTGAAAGGAAAGGCAGCTCGCTCTCACGGCCGCGCACATGATTGAGCTCATGCCAATTTTCCAGACACCTGACTGAATCAGCTCTTATTCTCTCCCCATTCACAGTAGAAGCCTGAAACAACGTTCTAAAGACTGTTGACATCTAGTGGAAGCCTTAGGAAGTGCAATATGACTCCACAGACACTGTATATTGGATAGGCAATCACTTGAAAAACTACAAACCTCAGATTTCCGACTTCCTTGTTGGATTTTTTTCTCAGGTTTTTGCCTGCCGTATGAGTTCTGTTATACTCACAGACATCATTCAAACAGTTTTAGAAACTTCAGAGTGTTTTCTATCCAAATCTACTAATTATATGCATATTCTAGCTTTTGGGCCAGAGTAGCAGGCATTTTACTTTGGGCATGCTTTTCATCCAAGCAACTCAATACTGCCCACCTTTCCTATAGAAGTTTGTGGAGTGGTTGAAAAACGAGTTTTAATGACTCCAACCTAAGTAAGTGTATGTAAACTTCCGACTTCAACTGTATATATCTATATATGTTTCTATCTATCTATATATGTTTCTATATATGTTTCTACCTACCTACCGACCGACCGACCGACCGACCGACCGACCGACCGACCGACCGACCGACCGACCGACCTACCTACCTACCTACCTACCTACCTACCTACCTACCTACCTACCTACCTACCTACCTACCTACCTACCTACCTACCTACCTACCTACCTACCTACCTACCTACCTACCTACCTACCTACCTACCTACCTACCTACCTACCTACCTACCTACCTACCTACCTACCTACCTACCTACCTACCTACCTACCTACCTACCTACCTATCCTACCTACCTACCTACCTACCTACCTACCTACCTACCTACCTACCTACCTACCTATCTATCTATCTATCTATCTATCTATCTATCTATCTATCTATCTATCTATCTATCTATCTATCTATCTATCTATCTATCTATCTATCTATCTATCTATCTATCTATCTATCTATCTATCTATCTATCTATCTATCTATCTATCTATCTATCTATCTATCTATCTATCTATCTATCTATCTATCTATCTATCTATCTATCTATCTATCTATCTATCTATCTATCTATCTATCTATCTAGCTATCTATCTATCTATCTATCTAGCTATCTATCTATCTCTTTCTCTCTTTCAATTCACGGGGCTTTATTGGCATGGGAAACATATATTAACATTGCCAAAGCAAGTTAAATAGATAATAAACAATAGTGAAATAAATAATACAAATTAACAGTAAGCATTACACTTACAAAAGTTCCAAAGGAATAGAGACATATTATGTCTAAATACAGTGTTGTAAGTACAAAATAAACATAAATATGGGTTTTATTCAGAATGGTGTTTGTTCTTCACTGATTGCCCTTTTCTTGTGGCAACAGGTCACAAACAGGCCACATCTCTCTCTCTCTCTCTCCCTCTCTCTCTCTCCCTCTCTCTCTCTCTCTCTTGCTCTCTCTCTCTCTCTCTCTCTCTCTCTCTTGTCTCTCTCCCCCTCTCTTTCTCTCTCTCTCTCTTGCCTCTCTCTCTCTCTCTCTCTCTCTCTTGTCTCTCTCTCCCCCTCTCTTTCTCTCTCTCTCTCTTGTCTCTCTCTCTCCCTCCCTCTCTTTCTCCCTCTCTTTCTCTTGCTCTCTCTCTCTTGCTCTCTCTCTCTCTCTCTCCCTCTCTCCCTCTCTCTCTCTCTCTCTCTCTCTCTGTGATTATTGCTGTTGCCCTACACATTGTTTTACATAACGTGATATTTTCCCAGGCTTCTCAGCATAGTTTACCGTCTGACAAGTCCTCTCAATAACACTGTCAACTTAAACACAGTGTTTTCTTGGTGTGTGTATATCCTACACAGTAATAGTATATTGTTCTGTACGTCATGTTAAACATCAACATGTAATGATGTGTTTGAAAGCATTTACACTTTAACTGGAATATAGCATAATGCTGTGTAGATGAAAACTTTAGTTGCTTGTGTGTTTGTTGTGGTTCATGATGTCAGATGTCTCCTGAGAGAGTAGTCTGTCTGTAGTGGTATAGTGTAGTGGTATAGTGTTGTAGTGGTATAGTGTAGTGGTATAGTGTAGTGGTATAGTGTAGTGGTATAGTGTTGTAGTGGTATAGTGTAGTGGTATAGTGTTGTAGTGTAGTGGTATAGTGTATGGTGGTGTAGTGTGGTATAGTGTAGTGGTATAGTGTTGTAGTGGTGTAGTGTAGTGGTATAGTGTAGTGGTGTAGTGTAGTGGTATAGTGTTGTAGTGTAGTGGTGTAGTGTAGTGGTATAGTGTTGTAGTGTAGTGGTGTAGTGTAGTGGTATAGTGTTGTAGTGTAGTGGTATAGTGTTGTAGTGGTGTAGTGTAGTGGTGTAGTGTAGTGGTGTAGTGTAGTGGTGTAGTGTAGTGGTATAGTGTTGTAGTGTAGTGGTGTAGTGTAGTGGTATAGTGTAGTGGTATAGTGTAGGGGTGTAGTGTTGTATTGTAGTGGTGTAATGTAGTGGTGTAGTGTTGTAGTGGTGTAGTGTAGTGGTGTAGTGTAGTGGTGTAGTGTAGTGGTGTAGTGTAGTGGTATAGTGTTGTAGTGTAGTGGTGTATTGTAGTGGTATAATGGAGTGGTATAGTGTAGTGGTATAGTGTAGTGGTGTAGTGTAGTGTAGTGGTGTAGTGTAGTGTAGTGTAGTGGTGTAGTGTAGTGGTGTAGTGTAGTGGTGTAGTGTAGTGGTATAGTGTTGTAGTGTATTGGTGTAGTGTAGTGGTAGAGTATAGGGGTATAGTGTAGTGGTAGAGTATAGGGGTATAGTGTAGTGGTAGAGTATAGGGGTGTAGTGGTAGAGTATAGGGGTATAGTGTAGTGGTAGAGTATAGGGGTATAGTGTAGTGGTAGAGTATAGGGGTATAGTGTAGTGGTAGAGTATAGGGGTATAGTGTAGTGGTAGAGTATAGTGTTGTAGTGTAGTGGTGTAGTGTAGTGGTATAGTGTAGTGGTGTAGTGTAGTGGTATAGTGTTGTAGTGTATTGGTGTAGTGTAGTGGTATGGTGTAGTGTAGTGGTAGAGTATAGGGGTATAGTGTAGTGGTAGAGTATAGGGGTATAGTGTAGTGGTATAGTATAGGGGTATAGTGTAGTGGTAGAGTATAGGGGTGTAGTGTAGTGGTAGAGTATAGGGGTATAGTGTAGTGGTAGAGTATAGGGGTATAGTGTAGTGGTAAAGTATAGGGGTATAGTGTAGTGGTATAATGTAGTGGTGTGGTGTAGTGGTATAGTGTAGTGGTATAATGTAGTGGTGTGGTGTAGTGGTATAGTGTAGTGGTATAATGTAGTGGTGTGGTGTAGTGGTATAGTGTAGTGGTATGGTGTTGTGGTATAGTTTTGTGGTATATTGTTATAGTGTATTGGTGTGTAGTGTAGGGGTATAGTGTAATGGTATCGTGTAGTGGTGTAGTGTTCTGGTATGGTGTAGTATAGGTGTATCGTATACTGGTATGGTATAGTGGTGTTGTGTAGTGTTGGTAATACTAGCCCACTCTGCCTCAGTGGCAGGCTCAGGTTACACACACTCACAAAGACACACAGACACACGAGACACACAGACACACACACACGCACAAAGACACATACAGACATACACACACACACCGGCCCAGGCAGCACTCGGTTTGTGAACGACCCCCCCCCCCCCCCACCCCCATCGGAATCCCAGCGCACTGCCGGATTCCCCCAGGCCTGGGATCGCCGCAGTAACCAGCAGGCCAAACTGTTTTATATCTGTTTAATAAAGTACTTGACAAATGTACCCCCCCCCTCCTCCTCCTCCCCTCCTCCCCCCTCCTCCTCCTCCTCCCCTCTCCTCCCTGCACAGGAGACGACGACATTACACACTTTATTTAATAAATGAGGATCACAACGCATCGCCTTTTGTTCAGGGAGATGAAACTCACTTGCCGGCCCATTTCCCAGCAAGATAAATATAGTGTACATAATAAAAGACTTGGAGGAATGGCTGCGTTCTCATTCACACAGGAGGAAGAAATAAGAAAAATACAACTACACATTGCTGCCACTGATTGTAATGTTGATGAACTGTGTCGAAAGCAAAGGTCTCAAATCGATCACATTTAAATTTAGTCGAGGTACTTCCATTCAGTCATGTAAAAATACTTGAAAGTACTACTTAAGTACTACTTTTTTTGGGGTGTCCATACTTTACTATTCACGTTATGGATTACTTTTACTTCTCTACATTCCTAAAGAAATAATGTATTTTTTACTGCATACATTTTCACTGACTCCCAAATGAACACATTACATTTTTAAATGCTGTGCAGGACAAAAACATTTTCTAATTCACACACTTATCAAGAGAACATCCCTACTGCCTCTGATCTGATGGACTCACTAAACACATGCTTCGTTTATAAACAAGAAAATGATGCCGTCTGGTTTGCTTAATATAAGGAATAAGCAATGATTTATACTTGTGCTTTTGATACTTAAGTATTTTTAAAACCAAATACTTTTAGACTTTTACTTAAGTAGTATTGTACTGGGTGAATGTCACTTTAACTTGAGTCATTTTCTATTAGGGTATCTTTACTTTTGCTCAAGTATGAGAATTGAGTACTTTTCCCACCACTGCTTCCATTGACCTCTTTACTGCTGTCATAAGGGGTTAAATAGCCTTTCTATAGTAACACTGAAACACACTTTGGACTTCAGGTTATTCTCTACTTACAGAATATGATATGGTCCCCACCCTCCACACACTTTTATACAATCACACTCATATTTATTTGCGTCTCTCTACAGTACCATTGCTGATAAGAATTATCTGTACAGACAGACAGACAGACAGACGATGATAGATAGATAGACAGATAGATAGACAGATAGATAGAAAGAGAAAGAGCACATGGACAGTATCAGATTTGAGCCAGTCATCTCTGTGGCGGTGGCCCCAGGCCCTGCTCTGAGAAGCAAGATGCTAAAATCTCCCCTCCTCTCCTCTTCTCCCCTTTCCTCCAGTCCCTCAGTCTCTCTTTCCTCCAGTCCCTCAGTCTCTCTTTCCTCCAGTCCCTCAGTCTCTCTTTCCTCCAGTCCCTCAGTCTCTCTTTCCTCCAGTCCCTCAGTCTCTCTCTTTCCTCCAGTCCCTCAGTCTCTCTCTTTCCTCCAGTCCCTCAGTCTCTCTCTTTCCTCCAGTCCCTCAGTCTCTCTTTCCTCCAGTCCCTCAGTCTCTCTCTTTCCTCCAGTCCCTCAGTCTCTCTTTCCTCCAGTCCCTCAGTCTCTCTCTTTCCTCCAGTCCCTCAGTCTCTCTCTTTCCTCCAGTCCCTCAGTCTCTCTCTTTCCTCCAGTCCCTCAGTCTCTCTTTCCTCCAGTCCCTCAGTCTCTCTCTTTCCTCCAGTCCCTCAGTCTCTCTCTTTCCTCCAGTCCCTCAGTCTCTCTTTCCTCCAGTCCCTCAGTCTCTCTTTCCTCCAGTCCCTCAGTCTCTCTCTTTCCTCCAGTCCGTCAGTCTCTCTCTTTCCTCCAGTCCCTCAGTCTCTCTCTTTCCTCCAGTCCCTCAGTCTCTCTTTCCTCCAGTCCCTCAGTCTCTCTCTTTCCTCCAGTCCCTCAGTCTCTCCCCTTTCCTCCAGTCCCTCAGTCTCTCTTTCCTCCAGTCCCTCAGTCTCTCTCTTTCCTCCAGTCCCTGTCTCTCTCTTTCCTCCAGTCCCTCAGTCTCTCTTTCCTCCAGTCCCTGTCTCTCTCTTTCCTCCAGTCCCTTAGTCTCTCTCTTTCCTCCAGTCCCTCAGTCTCTCTTTCCTCCAGTCCCTCAGTCTCTCTCTTTCCTCCAGTCCCTCAGTCTCTCTCTTTCCTCCAGTCCCTCAGTCTCTCTCTTTCCTCCAGTCCCTCAGTCTCTCTTTCCTCCAGTCCCTCAGTCTCTCTCTTTCCTCCAGTCCCTCAGTCTCTCTCTTTCCTCCAGTCCCTCAGTCTCTTTCTTTCCTCCAGTCCCTCAGTCTCTCTCTTTCCTCCAGTCCCTCAGTCTCTCTTTCCTCCAGTCCCTCAGTCTCTCTCTTTCCTCCAGTCCCTCAGTCTCTCTCTTTCCTACTGTCCCTCAGTCTCTCTTTCCTCCAGTCCCTCAGTCTCTCTTTCCTCCAGTCCCTCAGTCTCTCTTTCCTCCAGTCCCTCAGTCTCTCTCTTTCCTCCAGTCCCTTAGTCTCTCTCTTTCCTCCAGTCCCTCAGTCTCTCTTTCCTCCAGTCCCTCAGTCTCTCTTTCCTCCAGTCCCTCAGTCTCTCTCTTTCCTCCAGTCCCTCAGTCTCTCTTTCCTCCAGTCCCTCAGTCTCTCTTTCCTCCAGTCCCTCAGTCTCTCTCTTTCCTCCAGTCCCTCAGTCTCTCTCTTTCCTCCAGTCCCTCAGTCTCTCTCTTTCCTCCAGTCCCTCAGTCTCTCTCTTTCCTCCAGTCCCTCAGTCTCTTTCTTTCCTCCAGTCCCTCAGTCTCTCTTTCCTCCAGTCCCTCAGTCTCTCTTTCCTCCAGTCCCTCAGTCTCTCTCTTTCCTCCAGTCCCTCAGTCTCTCTCTTTCCTCCAGTCCCTCAGTCTCTCTTTCCTCCAGTCCCTCAGTCTCTCTCTTTCCTCCAGTCCCTCAGTCTCTCTTTCCTCCAGTCCCTCAGTCTCTCTTTCCTCCAGTCCCTCAGTCTCTCTTTCCTCCAGTCCCTCAGTCTCTCTCTTTCCTCCAGTCCCTCAGTCTCTCTTTCCTCCAGTCCCTCAGTCTCTCTTTCCTCCAGTCCCTCAGTCTCTCTCTTTCCTCCAGTCCCTCAGTCTCTCTCTTTCCTCCAGTCCCTCAGTCTCTCTCTTTCCTCCAGTCCCTCAGTCTCTCTTTCCTCCAGTCCCTCAGTCTCTCTCTTTCCTCCAGTCCCTCAGTCTCTCTCTTTCCTCCAGTCCCTCAGTCTCTCTCTTTCCTCCAGTCCCTCAGTCTCTCTCTTCCTCCAGTCCCTCAGTCTCTCTCTTTCCTCCAGTCCCTCAGTCTCTCTTTCCTCCAGTCCCTCAGTCTCTCTCTTTCCTCCAGTCCCTCAGTCTCTCTCTTTCCTCCAGTCCCTCAGTCTCTCTCTTTCCTCCAGTCCCTCAGTCTCTCTTTCCTCCAGTCCCTCAGTCTCTCTCTTTCCTCCAGTCCCTCAGTCTCTCTCTTTCCTCCAGTCCCTCAGTCTCTCTTTCCTCCAGTCCCTCAGTCTCTCTTTCCTCCAGTCCCTCAGTCTCTCTCTTTCCTCCAGTCCTCAGTCTCTCTCTTTCCTCCAGTCCCTCAGTCTCTCTCTTTCCTCCAGTCCCTCAGTCTCTCTTTCCTCCAGTCCCTCAGTCTCTCTCTTTCCTCCAGTCCCTCAGTCTCTCCCTTTCCTCCAGTCCCTCAGTCTCTCTTTCCTCCAGTCCCTCAGTCTCTCTCTTTCCTCCAGTCCCTCGTCTCTCTCTTTCCTCAGTCCCTCAGTCTCTCTTTCCTCCAGTCCCTGTCTCTCTCTTTCCTCCAGTCCCTAGTCTCTCTCTTTCCTCCAGTCCCTCAGTCTCTCTTTCCTCCAGTCCCTCAGTCTCTCTCTTTCCTCCAGTCCCTCAGTCTCTCTCTTTCCTCCAGTCCCTCAGTCTCTCTCTTTCCTCCAGTCCCTCAGTCTCTCTCTTTCCTCCAGTCCCTCAGTCTCTCTTTCCTCCAGTCCCTCAGTCTCTCTCTTTCCTCCAGTCCCTCAGTCTCTCTCTTTCCTCCAGTCCCTCAGTCTCTCTTTCCTCCAGTCCCTCAGTCTCTCTCTTTCCTCCAGTCCCTCAGTCTCTCTCTTTCCTCCAGTCCCTCAGTCTCTCTCTTCCTCCAGTCCCTCAGTCTCTCTCTTTCCTCCAGTCCCTCAGTCTCTCTCTTTCCTACTGTCCCTCAGTCTCTCTTTCCTCCAGTCCCTCAGTCTCTCTTTCCTCCAGTCCCTCAGTCTCTCTTTCCTCCAGTCCCTCAGTCTCTCTCTTTCCTCCAGTCCCTCAGTCTCTCTCTTTCCTCCAGTCCCTCAGTCTCTCTTTCCTCCAGTCCCTCAGTCTCTCTTTCCTCCAGTCCCTCAGTCTCTCTCTTTCCTCCAGTCCCTCAGTCTCTCTTTCCTCCAGTCCCTCAGTCCTCTCTTTCCGTCCAGTCCCTCAGTCTCTCTCTTTCCTCCAGTCCCTCAGTCTCTCTCTTTCCCTCCAGTCCCTCAGTCTCTCTCTTTCCTCCAGTCCCTCAGTCTCTCTCTTTCCTCCAGTCCCTCAGTCTCTTTCTTTCCTCCAGTCCCTCAGTCTCTCTCTTTCCTCCAGTCCCTCAGTCTCTCTTTCCTCCAGTCCCTCAGTCTCTCTCTTTCCTCCAGTCCCTCAGTCTCTCTCTTTCCTCCAGTCCCTCAGTCTCTCTTTCCTCCAGTCCCTCAGTCTCTCTCTTTCCTACAGTCCCTCAGTCTCTCTTTCCTCCAGTCCCTCAGTCTCTCTTTCCTCCAGTCCCTCAGTCTCTCTTTCCTCCAGTCCCTCAGTCTCTCTCTTTCCTCCAGTCCCTCAGTCTCTCTTTCCTCCAGAGCCTCGAGTCTTCGTGGGTATGACGCTACAAGCTTGGCACACCTGTATTTGTGGAGTTTCTCCCATTCTTCTCTGCACATCCTCTCAAGCTCTGTCAGGTTGGATGGGGTGGGTCGCTGCACGGCTATTTTCAGGTCTCTCCAGAGATGTTCGATCGGGTTCAAGTCCGGGCTCTGGCTGGGCCACTCAAGGACATTCAGAGACTTGTCCCAAAGCCACTCCTGCGTTGTCTTGGCTGTTTGCTTAGGGTGGTTGTCCTGTTGGAAGGTGAACCTTCGCCCCAGTCTGAGGTCCTGAGTGCTCTGGAGCAGGTTTTTATCAAGGATCTCACTTTACTTTGCTCCCTTCATTGTTCCCTCAATCCTGACTAGTCTCCCAGTCCCTGAAAAACATTCCCACAGCATGATGCTGCCCCCACCATGCTTCACCGTAGGGATGGTGCCAGGTTTCCTCGAGGCGTGACGCTTGGCATTCAGGACAAAGAGTTCAATCTTGGTTTCATCAGACCAGAGAATCTTGTTTCTCATGGTCTGAGAGTCCTTTAGGTGGAGTGCTGCAGAGATGGTTGCCCTTCTGGAAGTTTCTACCTTCTCAACAGAGGAACTCTAGAGCTCTGTCAGAATGACGATCAGGTTCTTGAGTACCTCCCTGACCTAGGCCCTTCTCCCCCGATTTCTCAGTTTGGCCACCAGCTCTAGGAAGAGTCTTGGTGGTTCCAAACTTCTTCCATTTAAGAATGATGGAGGCCGCTGTGTTCTTGGGGACCGTCAATGCTGCAGACATGTTTTGGTACCCTTCCCCAGATCTGTGCCTCGACACAATCCTGTCTCGGAGCTCTACAGGCCTTTCCTTTGACCTCATGGCTTGGTTTTTGCTTTGACATGCACTGTCAACTGTGGGAACTTACATACACAGGTGTGTGCCTTTTCAATATATTTTTATTTATTTTTTAACCTTTATTTAACTGGACAAGTCAGTTAAGAACAAATTCTTATTTACAATGATGGCCTACCACAGCCAAACCTGGACGACGCTGGGCCAATTGTGTGCCGCCCTATGGGACTCCCAATCACAGCCAGATGTGATACAGCCTGGATTTGAACCAGTTACACCTCTAGCACTGAGATGCAGTGTCTTAGACCGTTGCGCCACTCAGGAGCCCAGAGTGATGTCCAGATGATGTCCAATCAATTGAATGTGTCACACGTGGACTCCAATCAAGTTGTAGAAACATCTTAAGGATGACCAATGGAAACAGGATGCAGCTGAGCTCAATTTAGAGTCTCATAACAAAGGGTCTGAATACTTATGTACAGTTGAAGTTGGAAGTTTACATACACTTAGGTTGGAGTAATTAAAACTCGTTTATCAACCACTCCACACATTTCTTGTTAACAAACTATAGTTTTGGCAAGTCGGTTAGGACATCTACTTTGTGCATGACACAAGTCATTTTTCCAACAATTGTTTACAGACAGATTATTTCACTTATAATTCACTGTATCACAATTCCAGTGGGTCAGAAGTTTACATACACTAAGTTGACTGTGCCTTTAAACAGCTTGGAAAATTCTAGAAAATGATGTCATGGCTTTAGAAGTCCCTGACAGGCTAATTGACATAATTTGAGTCAATTGGAGGTGTACCTGTGGATGTATTTCAAGGCCTACCTTCAAACTCAGTGCCTCTTTGCTTATAAAAAAGCCAGACTACGGTTTGCAACTGCACATGAGGACAAAGACAGTACTATTTGGAGAAATGTCCTCTCGTCTGATGAAACAAAAATAGAACTGTTTGGCCATAATGACCATCATTATGTTTGGAGGAAAAAGGGGGAGACTTGCAAGCTGAAGAACACCATCCCAACCGTGAAGCACGGGGGTGGCAGCATCATGTTGTGGGGGTGCTTTGCTGCAGGAGGGACTGGTGCACGTCCCAAAATAGAAGGGCATCATGAGGAAGGGAAACTATGTGGATATATTGAAGCAACATCTCAAGACATCAGTCAGGAAGTTAAAGCTTGGTCGCAAATGGGTCTTCCAAATGGACAATGACCCCAAGCATACTTCCAAAGTTGTAGCAAAATGGCTTAAGGACAACAATGTCAAGGTATTGGAGTGGCCATCACAAAGCCCTGACCTCAATCCTATAGAAAATTTGGGGGCAGAACTGAAAAAGCATGTGCGAGCAAGGAGGCCTACAAACCTGACTCAGTTCCACCAGCTCTGTCAGGAGGAATGGGCCACAATTCACCCAACTTATTGTTGGAAGCTTGTGGTAGGCTACCTGAAACGTTTGACCCAAGTTAAACAATTTAAAGGCAATGCTACCAAATACTAATTGAGTGTATGTAAACTTCTGACCCACTGGGAATGTGATGAAAGAAATAAAAGCTGAAATAAATCCTTCTCTCTATTATTATTCTGACATTTCACATTCTTAAAACAAAGTGGTGATCCTAACTGGCCTAAAACAGGGAATTTTTACTTGGATTAAATGTCAGGAATTGTCGAAAACTGAGTTTAAATGTATTTGGCTAAGGTGTATGTAAACTTCTGACTTCAACTATATGTAAGGTATTTTAGTTTTTAATTTTTTTATAAATTTGCAAACATTTCTAAAAACCTGTTTTTGTTTTGTCGTTATGGGGTATTGTGTGTAGATTAATGAAGTAAGTTTTAAAATAAAGCTGTAACGTAATAAGGGAAGGTTCTGGATACTTTCAGAATATCTATCTATCTATCTATCTATCTATCTATCTATCTATCTGTCTATCTGTCTATCTGTCTATCTGTCTGTCTGTCTGTCTGTCTGTCTGTCTGTCTGTCTGTCTGTCTGTCTGTCTGTCTGTCTGTCTGTCTGTCTGTCTGTCTGTCTGTCTGTCTGTCTGTCTGTCTGTCTGTCTGTCTGTCTGTCTGTCTGTCTGTCTGTCTGTCTGTCTGTCTGTCTGTCTGTCTGTCTGTCTGTCTGTCTGTCTGTCTGTCCGTCCGTCCGTCCGTCCGTCCGTCCTGAATGGAACTATAGGGTCTATATTCAGTATTCCACACACACACACACACACAGGTAGGCGAATATGTGTCGAATACAGTAGCATAGACTGTGCTTCTACTACCACTGGTATAGTACTACTAACATAACTCGTATTAACCACAACTAGAATTACTACCATAACTAACAGTTTTAAAGACGGCTCATAATAATATGCTGCTAAGCCATCATTAACATCATCATATCTCCTGAGGCCTGGGGTTTGATTGACAGCTGCCGTTGTTGTCTGTCTCACTCTGTCCTGTGCTGTGGAGGAGCTATCAATTACCAGGCTGAATATGAAGTGTGATTATGTAAAATCATGCTCCCTATGTTTGGCTCACTCTAAAACCTTGTTTTGCAACTTTGCAACTCTCTCATGTCCTCCCTCCCTCCTTTCCTCCCTCCCTCCTCATGTCCTCCCTCCTCCTTTCATCCCTCCCTCCCTTTCTTCTTTCTGTCTCTCTTGCCCTCTCTCCCGCTCTCTCGCTCCTTCCCACAACCTTTTCTATTTCTTATTTACTCTCTCTCCCCCTCTTTCTCTTTCTCTCTCTGTCTCTCTGTCTTTCTCTTTCTCTCTCTCTCCCCTCTTTCTCTCCCCTCTTTCTCTCTTTCTCTGTCTCTCCCCTCTTTCTCTCTCTCTTGCTCTCTCTCTCCCCGTCTTTCTCTTTCTCTGTCTCTCTCTCTCTCTCTCCCCGTCTTTCTCTTTTTCTGTCTCTCTGTCTTTCTCTCTCTATCTCTCTCCACTCTTTCTCTCTCTTGCGCTCTCTCCCCGTCTTTCTCTCTCCCTTTCTCTCTCCCCTTTCTCTCTCCCTCCCTTTCTCTCTCCCTCCCTTTCTCTCTCTCTCCCTCCCTCTCTCTCTCTCTCTCCCTTCCTCTCTCTCTCTCTCTCTCTCTCTTTCTCTCTCTGTGTGTGCTTCAAGCATACATATATATGATCCATCCACTTGGCCATCAGGTCTAGATTGAGTGACAGTGACCCTCTGACCAACCAGCAGCAGGAGCTGGTGTTATGAATGATTGTCATCATTACAGGCATTTCAACAACATTCTATCAACGTTGTGTCAGCGTTTAAATCAGAACAGTTGTGGGGCAGAAGGCCCGCTTGGTCTACAGATCGAGGCAACAGCGGAAGGAAAAAGTAGAAATAAATTGTGTAAACAGGAAATAGAAAGTGCGTATTACTAACAGTGGAACAGCAGACCAGACGACTAGGGGGAAATGTTTCCACAGTGCTGCTCAGCTAATTAAACATTGTATTAGGATTAGAGAATAAAACTATCTGTTAGACAATAAATCTAAATTAACATTTGGTTTCTTAATAACATTCAGCTCTAGATTTGTTTTTGCAACTCACAAACAGGTAAATGTTATAAAGAGCAGGAGGAAATTGATCGCTGGATAACAAACAATCACATGTGGTGGAATTTACATTTAGATGTCTTGTTTGCTGTTCTGTCTCTGGGTTTTACTTGGCACCATCAGCCTAGTCTCTCCAAAAAACTCTGTTGAAAAATTGAGCTGGAAAAGAAAAACAAGACGTTTAGGAGATTCCTTTCTCAGTCTCTCCTGAATGTCTGTATAACAAGGTCATTCTGAACCCGTCAACAGAACCAGTCCAATATGCTGACTGCTGAGAGTGAGTGTGTGACACAGGAGGTTGGTGGCACCTACATTTGGGAGGACGGGCTCGTGTTATTGACTGGAGTGGAATAAGTGGAATGGTATCAGGCTTTCTATGTGTTTGATGCCATTCCATTTACTCCGTTCCAGTCATTATTCTGAGCCGTCCTCCTCTCAGCAGCCTCCACTGTCCATCTCACTCCTGTCATTATCTACACCCAGGGATGGAAACACAACAATGCCAACAGGACAAATGTGTGTAATTGTGCGTGTGCATTTGTGTGTGAGACAGCAGTGGGTTCATCAGTAATCCCTTCCTATACTTTCATACGTAGCCTTCCTTCCAGAGCCAAGAACAACTTTCTGTCTGTCTCCCCCCGGGTAGAAAAATTACAGTGACTGAGCTCTCTCTCTCTCTCTCTCTCTCTCTCTCTCTCTCTCTCTCTCTCTCTCTCTCTCTCTCTCTCTCTCTCTCTCTCTCAATTCAATTCAATTCAATTCAAGGGACACTCTCTCTCTCCCCTCCCTCTATCTCTCTCTCCCTCCCCTCTCTTTCTCTTTCTCCCCATCCCCTCTCTTTCTCTCCCTGTCCTTCCTTCCTTCCCTCCCTCCATCCTCCCCCTCTCTCTCTCTCTCTCTCTCTCCCTCCCTCCCCTCTCTTTCTCTTTCTCCCCATCCCCTCTCTTTCTCTTTCTCCCCCTCCCCTCTCTTTCTCTCCCTGTCCTTCCTTCCTTCCCTCCCTCCATCCTCCCCTCTCTCTCTCTCTCTCCCTCCCTCCCCTCTCTTTCTCTTTCTCCCCATCCCCTCTCTTTCTCTTTCTCCCCTCTCCTCTCTTTCTCTCCCTGTCCTTCATTCCCTCCCTCCATCCTCCCCCTCACTCTCTCTCTCTCCCTCCCTCTCTCTCTCCGATTCACTCTGAGGGGTGCGTTAGCCTTCATAAAATATGAATGTTGGTTTGTGCTCAGAGCCATAATTGCCATCTCAGCCCCTGAATAATGGATGGCTCTGCACTGCTCACTCACTATCATTTACTGATGGTGCGGCTAACTCCATACAACTCCATGGCAAATGCAGTAATGGCTGCTGTTTTGCATTAAGTAGCAGAATAAGATTACCAGGAGTTACCACATCTCCTTCCCCTACTGCTTTGTATTGTAACCGGTGTGTGTGTGTGTGTGTGTGTGAGACATCAGCCCCAGCCTTGTTAGGATATGGTAATGACAGCGGAGCACCAGACGACCCAGGCCTGTGTGTTCTCCTAGGGAGAGCGTTAAGAGGGGGGTGGTTCCTGTTCTGAAGTGTAAACACATATTTAATTTGTTTAATGTGTGACTTGGAAATGAGCTAATATTTGAGTTGAGCTTCAGCTGAGAAGCGATAGAACGTATCTGAGGGGATGTAGAAATGCCGTGGTTATTGTTTATTAAGGTATACAGATCAAATCAGACCTCTCTCTGATTGGCCAATTATGGGACTTTCCTCACACCACAGGGGCATGTTAATAGTAATTACCTGCTTTGTGTTTGAGGTTTACGGCTTGGCAGAGGTCTACATGAGGTCTACATGAGGTCTACATGAGGTCTACATGGGGTCTACATGGGGTCTACATGGGGTCTACATGAGGTCTACATGAGGTCTACATGGGGTCTACATGAGGTCTACACGGGGTCTACATGGGGTCTACATGGGGTCTACATGGGGTCTACATGGGGTCTACATGAGGTCTACATGGGGTCTACATGGGGATGGGTTAGGGTTATGGATGTGAGTGCGGATGTCAGTGTGTGTGTGTGTGTGTGTCTCTGTGTGTGTGTGTGTGTCTCTCTGTGTGCGTGTGTGTGCGTGTGTGTGTGTGTGTGTGTGTGTGTGTGTGTGTGTGTGTGTGTGTGTGTGTGTGTGTGTGTGTGTGTGTGTGTCTCTCTGTGTGTGTGTGTGTCTCTCTGTGTGTGTGTGTCTCTCTCTGTGTGTGTGTGTGTGAGCTAGGGTTGCAATGCTATCAGTAGTTTACCAAAGTTAACAGAATCTTTAGTAATTTTGGTAATTAACAGAAAATCTATGGAAAGCTATTGTAACTTTGGTAATTTATACCTGAATAACTTAACAACGATGTATTCACATACAGTGCATTGGGAAAGTATTCAGACCCCTTCCCCTTTTCCACATTTTCTTTACGTCACGGCCTTATTCTAAAATGGATTATATACCTTTTTTTCTCATCAATCGACACACAATAACCCATAATGACAAAGCAAAAACAGGTTTTTAGACATTTTTGCAAATGTATAAATAAAAAAAATAAAACAGAAATACCTTATTTACATAAGTATTCAGACCCTTTGCTATGAGACTCAAAATTGAGCTCAGGTACATCCTGTTTCCATTGATCATCCTTGAGATGTTTCTACAACTTGAGTGGAGTCCAACTGTGGTAAATTCAATTGATTGGACATGATTTGGAAAGGCACACACCTGTCTATATAAGGTCCCACAGTTGACAGTGCATGTCAGAACAAAAACCAAGCCATGAGGTCGAAGGAATTGTCCGTAGAGCTCCGAGACAGGATTGTGTCGAGGCACAGATCTGGGGAAGGGTACCAAAACATTTCTGCAGCATTGAAGGTCCCCAAGAACACAGTGGCCTCCATCACTCAATCCGAGTGTACAAAGCTGTCATCAAGGCAAAGTGTTCTACTTTGAAGAACCAAAAATATAAAATATATTTTGATTTGTTTAGCACTTTTTTTTTGGTTACTACATGATTCCATATGTGCTATTTCATAGTTTTAATGCCTTCACTATTTTAGAAAATAGTAAGAATTATTTTGACGGGTACTGTATATATATATGGAGTCCACCTATATATATATATATATATATATATATATATATATGTATGTATGACTGACATGTCATGCTGAAACACCAATGATATTCCCTAAGTTGATGGTTTGTATTTAGGATTTACAGCTTTGTCATTCTATATTTATTTGAAAATGTTATTCAATTATTTAATAAATTTCACGTGATAAGGCTATAAGGCTACACAGAGGGCCAGAGATAATTACAGACACACTCACAATAACACCTGCTAAATATGTGTATGTGACCAATAACATAGAAGATTTGATTTGATAATGTGAAGTACCCTAAAGGGCCACTAGATGTCTGGTGACAGAATACATCACATCCTTGAAAGACACCAAAATTAATGTACCCTCCCTTTGCAATCTTAGTGTGAGCACATGGGTGAGGGCATGGGTGAGGGCATGGGTGAGCACATGGGTGAGCACATGGGTGAGGGCATGGGTGAGGGCATGGGTGAGCACATGGGTGAGCACATGGGTGAGGGCATGGGTGAGGGCATGAGTGAGCACATGGGTGAGCACATGGGTGAGCACATGGGTGAGGGCATGGGTGAGGGCATGGGTGAGCACATGGGTGAGGGCATGGGTGAGCACATGGGTGAGGGCATGGGTGAGCACATGGGTGAGGGCATGGGTGAGCACATGGGCGAGGGCATGGGTGAGGGCATGGGTGAACACCTGGGTGAGGGCATGGGTGAGGGCATGGGTGAACACATGGGCGAGGGCATGGGCGAGGGCATGGGTGAGGGCCACAGTGAAGGGCTTTTCCAGGGAGCCAGCTTGCTGTGCAGATGTGACCCCCTGACACATGGGTCAGAGGTCAGAATATTTTAGGATTAGATTAACCCCTCCTGCTTCCCTCCTTCTGTCTCTCTGTCGACACACACACACACACACACACACACACACACACACACACACACACACACACACACACACACACACACACACACACACACACACACACACACACTCATGCATGCACAACCAGCACACATGCACAAACACACAGAAATACACACACACACACAAACTCATCCTATAGCAGACAGACAACTCACTCTAGTCCATCACTGCTTTTCCCTCTTCTTGTGGTAGAAAACATTTCTTTCTGTGGTGAGAATCTAAGTTGTGTATTAGGATAAGACTAGTCCAGCACTCTGCCACCATTATCCCCATGCCTCTCTCTCTCTCTCTCTCTCTCTCTCTCAATTCAATTACATTTCAAAT
>NC_138294.1:84351606-84354106 GCF_965601325.2 Salmo salar | reverse complement strand
GGTAGTGGGTCTATAGAGAGGTAGTATAGTGGGTCTATAGAGAGGTAGTGGGTCTATATGGAGGTAGTGGGTCTATAGAGAGGTAGTGTAGTGGGTCTATATGGAGGTAGTGGGTCTATAGAGAGGTAGTATAGTGGGTCTATAGAGAGGTAGTGGGTCTATAGAGAGGTAGTATAGTGGGTCTATAGAGAGGTAGTATAGTGGGTCTATAGAGAGGTAGTGGGTCTATAGAGTGGTAATATAGTGGGTCTATATGGAGGTAGTGGGTCTATAGAGAGGTAGTATAGTGGGTCTATAGAGAGGTAGTGGGTCTATAGAGAGGTAGTATAGTGGGTCTATAGAGAGGTAGTGGGTCTATAGAGAGGTAGTATAGTGGGTCTATAGAGAGGTAGTATAGTGGGTCTATAGAGAGGTAGTGGGTCTATAGAGAGGTAGTATAGTGGGTCTATAGAGAGGTAGTATAGTGGGTCTATATGGAGGTAGTGGGTCTATAGAGAGGTAGTATATTGGGTCTATAGAGAGGTTGTATAGTGGGTCTATAGAGAGGTAATCCAAGCTGAGATCTGGTCCTTCTGACTGAGTGACACAGCTGCTTTTTGGGACTGGGGAGGGGGAGGTGACGACAGGCTCAACAACTCAATTACTGACTCTTCTCTCTGGTAACGCTATCCCTCTAACACACAGAGAGAGAGAGAGAGAGAGAGAGAGCGAGGAACACAGAGAGAGACAGAGAGAGACAGAGAGAGACAGGGAGAAAGACAGAGGGCGACAGAGAGGGACAGAGGGAGAAAGACAGAGAGAGACAGAGGGAGAAAGACAGAGAGAGACAGAGGGAGAAAGACAGAGAGAGACAGAGGGAGAAAGACAGAGAGAGACAGAGGCAGAAAGACAGAGAGAGACGGAGAGAGAAAGACAGAGAGGGACAGAGGGAGAAAGACAGAGGGAGACAGAGGGAGAAAGAGAGAGGGAGACAGAGAGAGAAAGAGAGAGGGAGACAGAGGGAGAAAGACAGAGAGAGACAGAGGGAGAAAGACAGAGGGAGACAGAGGGAGAAAGACAGAGAGAGACAGAGGGAGAAAGACAGAGAGGGACAGAGGGAGAAAGACAGAGACAGAGAGGGACAGAGAGAGACAGAGAGAGAAAGACAGAGAGAGAAAGACAGAGAGAGACAGAGGGAGAAAGACAGAGGGAGACAGAGAGGGACAGAGGGAGAAAGACAGAGAGAGACAGAGAGAGAGAGAGAGACAGAGGGAGAAAGACAGAGAGAGACAGAGAGGGACAGAGAGAGACAGAGAGAGAAAGAGAGAGGGAGACAGAGGGAGAAAGACAGAGAGAGACAGGGGGAGAAAAACAGAGAGAGACAGAGAGGGACAGAGAGAGAAAGACAGAGAGAGACAGAGGGAGAAAGACCGAGGGAGACAGAGGGAGAAAGACAGAGAGAGACAGAGGGAGAAAGACAGAGAGAGACAGAGGGAGAAAGACCGAGGGAGACAGAGGGAGAAAGACAGAGGGAGAAAGAGAGAGGGAGACAGAGAGAGAAAGAGAGAGGGAGACAGAGGGAGAAAGACAGAGAGAGACAGAGGGAGAAAGACAGAGGGAGACAGAGGGAGAAAGACAGAGAGAGACAGAGGGAGAAAGACAGAGAGGGACAGAGGGAGAAAGACAGAGAGGGACAGAGGGAGAAAGACAGAGAGAGACAGAGGGAGAAAGACAGAGGGAGACAGAGGGAGAAAGACAGAGAGAGACAGAGGGAGAAAGACAGAGAGAGACAGAGAGAGAAAGAGAGAGGGAGACAGAGGGAGAAAGAGAGAGACAGAGGGAGAAAGAGAGAGACAGAGAGGGACAGAGAGAGACAGAGAGAGAAAGACAGAGAGAGAAAGACAGAGAGAGACAGAGGGAGAAAGACAGAGGGAGACAGAGAGGGACAGAGGGAGAAAGACAGAGAGAGACAGAGAGAGAGAGAGAGACAGAGGGAGAAAGACAGAGAGAGACAGAGAGGGACAGAGAGAGACAGAGAGAGAAAGAGAGAGGGAGACAGAGGGAGAAAGACAGAGAGAGACAGGGGGAGAAAAACAGAGAGAGACAGAGAGGGACAGAGAGAGAAAGACAGAGAGAGACAGAGGGAGAAAGACCGAGGGAGACAGAGGGAGAAAGACAGAGAGAGACAGAGGGAGAAAGACAGAGAGAGACAGAGGGAGAAAGACCGAGGGAGACAGAGGGAGAAAGACAGAGGGAGAGAGAGAGAAAGACAGAGAGAGACAGAGGGAGAAAGACAGAGAGAGACAGAGAGAGAAAGACAGAGGGAGAGAGAGAGAAAGACAGAGAGGGACAGAGGGAGAAAGACAGAGGGAGAGAGAGAGAAAGACAGAGAGGGACAGAGGGAGACAGAGGGAGAAAGACAGAGAGAGAGAGAGAGAGGGAGACAGAGGGAGAAAGACAGAGGGAGACAGAGAGAGAAAGACAGAGAGAGACAGAGGGAGAAAGACAGAGAGAGACAGAG
>NC_138294.1:84344106-84349106 GCF_965601325.2 Salmo salar | reverse complement strand
GATGAGAAGATGAGAAGGAGGTAGAGAACTAGAGAGAAGATGAGAACTAGAGAGAAGATGAGAACTAGAGAGAAGATGAGATATAGAACTAGAGAGAAGATGAGAACTAGAGAGAAGATGAGAAGGAGATATAGAACTAGAGAGAAGATGAGAACTAGAGAGAAGATGAGAAGGAGATATAGAACTAGAGAGAAGATGAGAACTAGAGAGAAGATGAGAACTAGAGAGAAGATGAGAACTAGAGAGAAGATGAGAAGGAGATATAGAACTAGAGAGAAGATGAGAACTAGAGAGAAGATGAGAACTAGAGAGAAGATGAGAAGGAGATATAGAACTAGAGAGAAGATGAGAACTAGAGAGAAGATGAGAAGGAGGTACAGAACTAGAGAGAAGATGAGAAGGAGATATAGAACTAGAGAGAAGATGAGAACTAGAGAGAAGATGAGAAGGAGATATAGAACTAGAGAGAAGATGAGAACTAGAGAGAAGATGAGAAGGAGATATAGAACTAGAGAGAAGATGAGAACTAGAGAGAAGATGAGAACTAGAGAGAAGATGAGAACTAGAGAGAAGATGAGAACTAGAGAGAAGATGAGAACTAGAGAGAAGATGACATTTACATTTACGTCATTTAGCAGACGCTCTTATCCAGAGCGACTTACAAATTGGTGCATTCACCTTATGATATCCAGTGGAACAACCACTTTACAATCGTACATCTATATCCTTTTGAGAAGGAGATATAGAACTAGAGAGAAGATGAGAACTAGAGAGAAGATGAGAACTAGAGAGAAGATGAGAACTAGAGAGAAGATGAGAAGATGAGAAGGAGGTGTATAACTAGAGAGCAGTAGTGGACTAATTAGGTCTATGAATCTATGCTTATAGCACATTGTGGTCCCGTGTGGCTCAGTTGGCAGAGCATGGCACTTGCAATGCCAGGATTGTGGGTTTGATTCCTGGGGCCACCCTTGTATGTACATGTACTCACGCGTGACTGTAAGTGGCTTTGGATAAAAGTGTCTGCTAAAAGGCATATTATTGTATGTTATTGAGTGTGAGGTGGAATATCACATTGATCCTGTGGTCTGGACGTGTGATAATATCAATGTGTTCATTTATCTGCGTCCTCCTGTTGTGCAGACATCATTTGGCTGGTTGGGCCATGCTGTCAGCCACCAGGTCATTTCCCCTAGTCCACTGGAATGTGTTGACATTTACACACACCACCTATCCCAGTGTGTGTGTGTGTGTGTGTGTCCGGCCCTATGCCAGGCTGGCCAGCTGAAGCACTGTTTGTGGGTTTAGTACCCATCTGTGTGGGAGAGACTGTTAACATGAGAATCCATGGCTATTATTTTGAAGAATGTCACTGTGTGCGTGTGTGTGTGTGTGTGTGTGTGTGTGTGTGTGTGTGTGTGTGTGTGTGTGTGTGTGTGTGTGTGTGTGTGTGTGTGTCGTTCTCAGCAGCAGTGTGGCTGGTCCCCAGTGACCTTCTCTGTGAGACATGGCCACATAAGGCTGTGGATCAGTGGGCTGTCAAACCCGTCTCTGCCCAGCGACAGATGGACCTGCTCCACATTTCACCACTCTGCCTGTTGCTGTGTCTGTGTGCGTGCGCGTGCGTGTGTGTGTAGTGTGTCCTCCGTGTGTGTGAGGCTATGTGGACATTTCAGGAGGCTGAAAGTTCATGGACCGGGGAATCCTGTGTCCGTGACCTTCATGGGTCTCACCGCTTGGTGACGAGCTGTTGACAGCACAAACAAATACACTGTGGTACACGATTTGGTCACCGACAAAACTGTAATGACATAGACAACGAGTGTTTACAAACTGTAATGACAGACAACGAGTGTTTACAAACTGTAATGACATAGACAACGAGTGTTTACAAACTGTAATGACAGACAACGAGTGTTTACAAACTGTAATGACATAGACAACGAGTGTTTACAAACTGTAATGACAGACAACGAGTGTTTACAAACTGTAATGACAGACAACGAGTGTTTACAAACTGTAATGACATAGATAACGTGTGTTTACAAACTGTAATGACATAGACAACGAGTGTTTACAAACTGTAATGACAGACAACGAGTGTTTACAAACTGTAATGACAGACAACGAGTGTTTACAAACTGTAATGACATAGACAACGAGTGTTTACAAACTGTAATGACATAGACAACGAGTGTTTACAAACTGTAATGACATAGACAACGAGTGTTTACAAACTGTAATGACAGACAACGAGTGTTTACAAACTGTAATGACATAGACAACGAGTGTTTACAAACTGTAATGACAGACAACGAGTGTTTACAAACTGTAATGACAGACAACGAGTGTTTACAAACTGTAATGACATAGATAACGTGTGTTTACAAACTGTAATGACAGACAACGAGTGTTTACAAACTGTAATGACATAGATAACGTGTGTTTACAAACTGTAATGACAGACAACGAGTGTTTACAAACTGTAATGACAGACAACGAGTGTTTACAAACTGTAATGACATAGACAACGAGTGTTTACAAACTGTAATGACAGACAACGAGTGTTTACAAACTGTAATGACATAGATAACGTGTGTTTACAAACTGTAATGACAGACAACGAGTGTTTACAAACTGTAATGACATAGATAACGTGTGTTTACAAACTGTAATGACATAGATAAAGTGTGTTTACAAACTGTAATGACAGACAACGAGTGTTTACAAACTGTAATGACATAGATAACGTGTGTTTACAAACTGTAATGACATAGATAAAGTGTGTTTACAAACTGTAATGACATAGACAACGAGTGTTTACAAACTGTAATGACATAGATAACATGTGTTTACAAACTGTAATGACATAGATAACGAGTGTTTACAAGCTGTAATGACATAGACAACATGTGTTTACAAACTGCACTGCTGCACAATGGTGATAGAAATGGTGACATCACAATACAATCGTTTTATGTAGCTAGATGGTTATGAGAGATTTAAATCCCACAGCACTAGACACCTGTCACAGAGAGTCTGTCTGTCTGTCTGTCTGTCTGTCTGTCTGTCTGTCTGTCTGTCTGTCTGTCTGTCTGTCTGTCTGTCTGTCTGTCTGTCTGTCTGTCTGTCTGTCTGTCTGTCTGTCTGTCTGTCTGTCTGTCTGTCTGTCTGTCTGACTATTCCTCCTTCTGTGTGTTCTGTAGGTTCTTCCTGAAGTTTTTCCTGAAATGCAACCAGAACTGTCTGAAGAATGCAGGGAACCCACGGGACATGCGCCGCTTCCAGGTTAATAAAATAAATGAAATGTCTTATTCCCTTCTCTCTTTATTCTTCCTCTCTCATCTCCAAGCAGCGTCTCATTGTCCTCCTCTGATCGATTTATTTAACCCTCATTCCTCTCTATCCGCTCTCCTCATCTCTGTCCTCTTTCTTGTCTTCCCCCTCTCGTCCCTCTCTATCCGCTCTCCTCATCTCTGTCCTCTTTCTTGTCTTCCCCCTCTCGTCCCTCTCTATCCGCTCTCCTCATCTCTGTCCTCTTTCTTGTCTTCCCCCTCTCGTCCCTCTCTATCCGCTCTCCTCATCTCTGTCCTCTTTCTTGTCTTCCCCCTCTCGTCCCTCTCTATCCGCTCTCCTCATCTCTGTCCTCTTTCTTGTCTTCCCCCTCTCATCCCTCTCTATCCGCTCTCCTCATCTCTGTCCTCTTTCTTGTCTTCCCCCTCTCGTCCCTCTCTATCCGCTCTCCTCATCTCTGTCCTCTTTCTTGTCTTCCCCCTCTCGTCCCTCTCTATCCGCTCTCATCATCTCTGTCCTCTTTCTTGTCTTCCCCCTCTCGTCCCTCTCTATCCGCTCTCCTCATCTCTGTCCTCTTTCTTGTCTTCCCCCTCTCATCCCTCTCTATCCGCTCTCCTCATCTCTGTCCTCTTTCTTGTCTTCCCCCTCTCATCCCTCTCTCCTCCGTTAGGTCAGGGGGCTGCATATTCTTCCTGAGCCTCTTTCCCAACACACACACACACACACACACACACACACACACACACACACACACACACACACACGACACAGACACAGACACACACACACACACACACACCACACACACACACACACACACACACACACACACACACACACACACACACACACACACACACACATCTATCAATCAATATCACATGGATTTATAAAGCCCTTTTTACATCAGCCGATGTCACAAAGTGCTGTACAGAAACTCAGCCTAAACCCCAAACAGCAAGCAATGCAGATATAGAAGCACGGTGGATAGAAAACAACTCCCTAGAGGGTCTCAGGAATGAGGTGGGTCTTAGGGATGAGGTGGGTCTCAGTGTTAAGCTGGGTCTCAGGAATGAGGTGTGTCTCAGTGTTGAGGTGGGTCTAAGTGTTGAGGTGGATCTCAGTGTTGAGGTGGGTGTCAGTGTTGAGGTGGATCTCAGTGTTGAGGTGGTATCAGTGTTGAGGTGGGTCTCAGTGTTGAGGTGGGTCTCAGTGATGAGGTGTGTCTCAGTGATGAGGTGGGTCTCAGTGATGAGCTGGGTCTCAGGAATGAGGTGTGTCTCAGTGTTGAGGTGTGTCTCAGTGATGAGGTGGGTCTCAGTGATGAGCTGGGTCTCAGGAATGAGGTGAGTCTCAGTGTTGAGGTGGGTCTCAGTGTTGAGGTGGGTCTCAGTGATGAGGTGGGTCTCAATGTTGAGATGTGTCTCAGTGTTGAGGTGGGTCTCAGTGATGAGGTGGGTCTCAGTGTTTAGGTGGGTCTCAGTGATGAGGTGGGTCTCAGTGTTTAGGTGGGTCTCAGTGTTGAGGTGGGTCTCAGTGATGAGGTGGGTCTCAGTGTTGAGGTGGGTCTCAGTGTTGAGGTGGGTCTCAGTGTTGAGGTGGGTCTCAGTGTTGAGGTGGGTCTCAGTGATGAGGTGGGTCTCAATGTTGAGGTGGGTCTCAGTGTTTAGGTGGGCCTCAGTGATGAGGTGGGTCTCAGTGTTTAG
>NC_138294.1:84306606-84339106 GCF_965601325.2 Salmo salar | reverse complement strand
TGTGTGTGTGTGTGTGTGTGTGCGTGTGTGTGTGTGTGTGTGTCTGTGTGTGTGTGTCTTCATTCTCTGAGAAGATGTGCGAACATCTCCTTTGTGTCCTCAGCCCAGCCAGTGACATGCCTGAGGAGAAATCACTAGGAACTATGTAACACACTCAGACTGAGAGAGAGAGAGAGAGAGAGAGAGAGAGAGAGAGAGAGAGACAGAGAGAGAGACAGACAGAGAGAGAGACAGAGAGAGAGACAGAGAGAGAGAGAGAGAGAGAGAGAGAGAGAGAGAGAGAGAGAGAGAGAGAGAGAGAGAGAGAGAGAGAGAGAGGGGGGGGGAGGTTGACAATGAATGAAACAGAGAGTGGGGAGGTAGAGCTGTGAGTTGCTGTGGGGATTGGGGCAGGGAGTTAGGCAGACAGGGAGGTGTCAGTCCAGGGAGACTAGTGCTGGTGTTTGCCAAGTCCTTTTCAAGAGAGGCAAGAGCCTTTTGAAGCTGCAGAGATTAGAGGCTTTTCTGAGCACCAGGGGAGTCCTCTTAGCACAGCTCAGCCTAGTCCAGCCCGGTTCCTATTGGCCCACAGTAATGGAATCAGCACTCAGCAACACCAACCCATTAGCTACCTCCTATTGTCTCTGGGCTCTCGAATGAGGGACGCTTCTAATTAAATGAATCTGCATGGCATTCTATCTGCCAGCAGTCCCCAGTCTCAAGGAGAGAGGGAGAGAGGGAGAGACAGATAGAAGGAGAGACGGAGAGAGAGAGAGACAGATAGGAGAGACGGAGAGACAGAGAGAGAGAGACAGATAGGAGAGACGGAGAGAGAGAGAGAGAGACAGATAGGAGAGACGGAGAGAGAGAGAGAGAGAGGGAGAGACAGATAGGAGAGACGGAGAGAGGGAGAGAGACAGATAGGAGAGACGGAGAGACAGAGAGGGGAGAGGGAGAGACAGAGAGACAGAGAGACAGATCGGAGAGAGGGAGAGACAGAGAGACAGAGAGACAGAGAGACAGATAGGAGAGACGGAGAGAGCGAGAGGCAGATAGGAGAGACGGGAGAGAGAGAGAGAGAGAGAGAGGGAGAGAGGGAGCTGAGCTGTGCTGGGCTAAGAGGGACACCACACAGGAACAGATGCTGCAGGACTTTGATAAAAACACTGGGAATAGAGAGACGCGTGTGTAGAGGGGTGTTTGTAGAGGGGTGTGTGTAAAGGAGTGTGTGTAGAGGAGTGTGTGTAGAGGGGGGTGTGTAGAGGAATGTGTGTAGAGGAGTGTGTGTAGAGGGGTGTGTGTAGAGGAGTGTGTGTAGAGGAGTGTGTGTAGAGGGGTGTGTGTAGAGGAGTGTGTGTAGAGGAGTGTGTGTAGAGGGGTGTGTAGAGGAGTGTGTGTAGAGGGGTGTGTGTAGAGGAGTGTGTGTAGAGGAGTGTGTGTAGAGGAGTGTGTGTAGAGGGGTGTGTGTAGAGGGGTGTGTGTAGAGGAATGTGTGTGTAGAGGGGGGGTGTGTAGAGGGGTGTGTGTAGAGGGGGGTGTGTAGGTAGAGGGGTGTGTGTAGAGGGCGGTGTGTAGAGGAGTGTGTGTAGAGGGGTGTGTGTAGAGGAATATGTGTGTAGAGGGGGGGTGTGTAGAGCGGTGTGTGTAGAGGAATGTGTGTGTAGGGGGAGGGGGGGTGTAGAGGAGTGTGTGTAGAGGAGTGTGTGTAGAGGAGTGTGTGTAGAGGGGTGTGTGTAGAGGAGTGTGTGTAGAGGAGTGTGTGTAGAGGGGTGTGTGTAGAGGGGTGTGTGTAGAGGAGTGTGTAGAGGAGTGTGTGTAGAGGGATGTGTGTAGAGGAGTGTGTGTAGAGGGGTGTGTGTAGAGGAGTGTGTGTAGAGGGGTGTGTGTAGAGGGGTGTGTGTAGAGGAGTGTGTGTAGAGGAGTGTGTGTAGAGGGGTGTGTGTAGAGGAGTGTGTGTAGAGGAGTGTGTGTAGAGGGGGGGTGTAGAGGAGTGTGTGTGTAGAGGGGTGTGTGTAGAGGAGTGTGTGTAGAGGAGTGTGTGTAGAGGGGTGTGTGTAGAGGGGGGGTGTAGGTAGAGGGGTGTGTGTAGAGGGGTGTGTGTAGAGGGGTGTGTGTAGAGGGGTGTGTGTAGAGGAGTGTGTAGAGGGGTGTGTGTAGAGGGGTGTGTGTAGAGGGGTGTGTGTAGAGGAGTGTGTGTAGAGGGGAGTGTGTAGAGGAGTGTGTAGAGGGGTGTGTGTAGAGGAGTGTGTGTAGAGGGGTGTGTGTAGAGGAGTGTGTGTAGAGGAGTGTGTGTAGAGGGGTGTGTGTAGAGGTGTGTGTGTAGAGGAGTGTGTAGAGGAGTGTGTGTAGAGGAGTGTGTGTAGAGGAGTGTGTGTAGAGGAGTGTGTGTAGAGGGGTGTGTGTAGAGGAGTGTGTGTAGAGGGGTGTGTGTAGAGGGGTGTGTGTAGAGGGGTGTGTGTAGAGGAATGTGTGTAGAGGAATGTGTGTGTAGAAGGGTGTGTGTAGAGGGGTGTGTGTAGAGGAGTGTGTGTAGAGGAGTGTGTGTAGAGGGGTGTGTGTAGAGGGGTGTGTGTAGAGGAGTGTGTGTAGAGGGGTGTGTGTAGAGGGGTGTGTGTAGAGGAGTGTGTGTAGAGGGGGGTGTGTAGAGGAATGTGTGTGTAGAGGGGGGGTGTGTAGAGGAGTGTGTGTAGAGGAGTGTGTGTAGAGGGGTGTGTGTAGAGGAATGTGTGTGTAGAGGGGGGGTGTGTAGAGGGGTGTGTGTAGAGGGGGGTGTGTAGGTAGAGGGGTGTGTGTAGAGGGGGGTGTGTAGAGGAGTGTGTGTAGAGGGGGGTGTGTAGAGGAATGTGTGTGTAGAGGGGGGGTGTGTAGAGCGGTGTGTGTAGAGGAATGTGTGTGTAGGGGGAGGGGGGGTGTAGAGGGGGGTGTGTAGAGGAGTGTGTGTAGAGGGGGGTGTGTAGAGGGGGGTGTGTAGAGGAATGTGTGTGTAGGGGGGGGGGTGGTGTAGAGGAGTGTGTGTAGAGGGGGGTGTGTAGAGGGGTTTGTGTAGAGGAATGTGTGTGTAGAGGGGGGCGGGGTGTAGAGGGGGGGGTGTAGAGGGGGGTGTGTAGGTAGAGGGGTGTGTGTAGAGGGGTGTGTGTAGAGGAGTGTGTGTAGAGGAATGTGTGTGTAGAGGGGTGTGTGTAGAGGAGTGTGTGTAGAGGAGTGTCTGTAGAGGGGTGTGTGTAGAGGGGTGTGTGTAGAGGAGTGTGTGTAGAGGAGTGTGTGTAGAGGGGTGTGTGTAGAGGGGTGTGTGTAGAGGGGTGTGTGTAGAGGAGTGTGTGTAGAGGAGTGTGTGTAGAGGGGTGTGTGTAGAGGAGTGTGTGTATAGGAGTGTGTGTAGAGGGGGGGGTGTAGGTAGAGGGGTGTGTGTAGAGGAGTGTGTGTAGAGGGGTGTGTGTAGATGAGTGTGTGTAGAGGAGTGTGTGTAGAGGGGTGTTGTGTAGAGGAGTGTGTGTAGAGGAGTGTGTGTAGAGGAGTGTGTGTAGAGGGGTGTGTGTAGAGGAGTGTGTGTAGAGGGGGGGTGTAGGTAGAGGGGTGTGTGTAGAGGGGTGTGTGTAGAGGAGTGTGTGTAGAGGGGGGTGTGTAGAGGTGGGTGTGTAGAGGAGTGTGTGTAGAGGAGTGTGTGTAGAGGAGTGTGTGTGTAGAGGGGGGGTGTGTAGAGGGGGGGGGTGGGTGTAGGGGGGTGTATGTGTAGAGGGGGGGGGGGTGTAAAGGCGTGTGTGTAGATGTGTGTGTGTAGATGTGTGTGTGTACATGTGTGTGTGTGTTCATTAGCCCAGAGAAAGCAAGGATCAGAGTGGAGTGAGCAGTGGTTCACAATCACAACACCACTGATAGAGCAGGTTCTGGGGGGAGGGAGGGAGGGAGGTTAAGAAAACGGTGTCTGTATTAGCTCCTCCGAGGTGATGACAGGATTTGGATAAGAAACATGTTTTTGTCCTGTATTGTAGTTCTCGAATAGCACAAGGGTGAATGTAGAGAAACACACAAGACATATGCATCCACAGAGTACATTAAAACACACAAGACATATGCATCCACAGAGTACATTAAAACACACAAGACATATGTCACGGCTGTCTAAAGGATCGGACCAAAGTGCAGCGTGGTTGTAGTTCCACATTTTATTAAATCCTTAAAACTTTGCAAAACATAAATAACTGAGTTGAAAAAAACAACAAACCGTGACGCAGAGAGAAACAAACACTACACAAAATATAATCACCCACAAAACCCAGGAAGAAAAACCCCTACTTAAATATCATCTCCAATTAGAGACAACGAGGACCAGCTGCCTCCAATTGGAGATCATCCCAAACAAGCCAACATAGAAATACACAAACTAGAACATAGAAATAGAAAACATAGAAAAACACAAAACACCCCCTGTCACGCCCTGACCTACTCTACCATAGAAAGTCACATCTTATTATGGTCAGGACGTGTCAGTACCCCCCCAAAGGTGCAGACTCCGAATGCACCTAAAACAACAAAAGAAACCACAAAACAAAAGGGAGGGTAGGGAGGGTGACAATTGTCTATGGCGGCTCAAATGCAGTCCACATAACCTCCAGCAGAGGAGGCGGCTCCGGTGCGTAACCCCCGCGCCACCCGCTGATCCTTCTGCTTTAGTACCACCGGACCGTGGATCGTCGTCGAAAGAACCGGACTGTAGATCATCGCTGGAGACTCCGGGCTGCAGGCCGCCGCTGGAGGCTTCGGACTGGGGAGCGTCGCTGGAGGCTCCGGACTGGGGAGCGTCGCTGGAGGTCTGATGCGTGGGACTGGCATAGGTGGCACCAGACTGGTAACACGCACCTCAGGTCGAGTGTGGAGAGGAGGCACAGGACGTACTGGGCTGTGGAAGCGCACTGGAGGGAAAGTGTGAGGAGCAGGCACAGGACGTACTGGGCTGTGGAGGTGCACCGGAGATCTGGAGCTTATGGCTGGCACAACCCGTCCTGGCTGGATAACCACCGTAGCCCAACAAGCGCGAGGCATTGTGACAGGTCGCACAGGTTTGTGTTGGCGAACTGGGGTTACCGTGCGTAGAGCTGGCGCAGGATAACCTGGACCGAGAAGACGCACCGGAGACCAGGAACGCTGAGCAGGCATACTCCTTCCTGGCTGAATGCCAACTCTAGCACGGCACATGTGAGGAGCTTGCACCGAGCGCACCGGGCTGTAGCTGCGCACTGGCAACACAGTGCGTATCTCAGCATAACATGGGGCTTGCTCGGTCACTCGTCCCCCACAGTAAGCATGGGGAGCTGGCTCAGGTCTCCGACTTGACTCTGCCAATCTCCCCGTGTGCCTCCCCCCCCCCCAATTTTGGGGGGGCTGTCTCTCGCACTTGCCTCATTGTTGGTACAGCGCCTCATAATGACGCCGCTCCGCTTTAGCTGCCACAATCTCCTCCCTCGGGCGGCAATACTCCCCAGCCTGCCTCCAGGGTCCTTTTCCGTCCAGAATTTCTTCCCAGGTCCATTTCTGTTGCTCCTGGGCACACTGCTTGGTCCTTTTATGGTGGGTGATTCTGTCACGTCTGTCGAAAGGATCGGACCAAAGTGCAGCGTGGTTGTAGTTCCACATTTTATTAAATCTGTGAAACTTTGCAAAACATAAATAACTGAAGTGAGAAAACAACAAACCGTGACGCAGAGAGAAACAAACACTACTCAAAATATAATCACCCACAAAACCCAGGAAGAAAAACCCCTACTTAAATATCATCTCCAATTAGAGACAACGAGGACCAGCTGCCTCCAATTGGAGATCATCCCAAACAAGCCAACATAGAAATACACAAACTAGAACCTAAGAACATAGAAATAGAAAACATCGAAAAACACAAAACACCCCCTGTCACGCCCTGACCTACTCTACCATAGAAAATCACATCTTACTATGGTCAGGACGTGACAACATATGCATCCACAGAGTACATTAAAACACACAAGACATATGCATCCACAGAGTATATTAAAACACACAGACGTTCTTATATGAAGAAGTACAAATTGTTGGTTATTTTATATTTTAAATGTTTTATATATTTATTTATTTGATCATTTGTTTTGTATTTTCCTATTTTTATTTTTTGATTGTTGGTTATTGAAAGTGCATAGAAGCTGGCTGGACTAGGAGTTTCAGATTTCCATTGACCCTACGTTAAGTCAGCACCCTGTATCACTATGATGATGTATATGTTATGGTTGTAGATGGAATGCTCCGATCTGGAGACAACTCAGATTTGTCAAAATACCTAACCTTTGACCTCTGTGTGTGTCTATGTCCAGGTGGTGGTGTCTACTACGGTCAGTGTGGACGGACATGTCCTGGCGGTCTCTGACAACATGTTTGTCCACAACAACTCCAAACACGGCCGCAGGGCTCGTAGACTGGATCCTTCGGAAGGTACGCCGTCTTACCTGGAGCATGGTAGGCATCCTCTCACTTTTCTACTGTACGGCTGTCTGTCTCTCAGTCTGTCTGCCCTCTGGTCTGACCGTCTGTCTGTCTGCCCTCTGGTCTGACCGTCTGTCTGTCTCTCAGTCAGTCTACAGTATATGAGTCTGAGTCTCTGTCTCTCTGTGTTTGTCCATCTGCCTGACTTTGTCCATTTGGCTGTGTGTGTGTGTGTGTGTGTGTGTGTGTGTGTGTGTGTGTGTGTGTGTGTGTGTGTGTGTGTGTGTGTGTGTGTGTGTCTGTGTGTCTGGGTGGGTGGGAGGAGACAGGGTGGGAGGGGGCAGGGTGGGGGGGAGCAGGGTGGGGGGAGACAGGGTGGGAGGGAGCAGGGTGGGGGAGACAGGGTGGGGGGGAGCAGGGTGGGGGAGAAACAGGGTGAAAGGGGGCAGGGTGGGAGGGAGACAGGGTGGGGGAGACAGGGTGGGGGAGCAGGGTGGGAGGGAGCAGGGTGGGGGGGAGACAGGGTGGGGGGGGAGACAGGGTGGGGGAGACAGGGTGGGGGGAGAGCCACAGCACAATGACCCTGTCAGATTGCATACTTCTACACTTTATTATCTCATGATTAGATATGCACCAGGGCCAGACACACACACATCACTGCACATGTGCTCAGCATAAACACATGAACACATAATCACATCCCAATGGATTGCCATTGACAGCTCCCCTTCTCAATAATGGATGGGTAAAATAGTCAGGAAAATTCACTTTCTCCCTCACTGCCGAGCAAAAAGGCTTTTCGGGGGGCTCTTAGAGGATGAGACTGAGCAACAAAGCAGTCATTTCCCAAGTGCAGCCCGTTGTCTTTGAATTGCACAAATGCTTCATGAGGATCCACAGGCTTAAGGCAGAACACATTTCCTCAGAGTCAGGGGGCCTTAACCCTGGGCCTGCCTGCCTGCCTGCCTGCCTGCCTGCCTGCCTGCCTGTCTGTCTGTCTGTCTGTCTGTCTGTCTGTCTGTCTGTCTGTCTGTCTGTCTGTCTGTCTGTCTGTCTGTCTGTCTGTCTGTCTGTCTGTCTGTCTGGCTGGCTGGCTGGCTGGCTGGCTGGCTGGCTGGCTGGCTGGCTGGCTGGCTGGCTGGCTGGCTGGCTGGCTGTGTGGCTGTGTGGCTGTGTGGCTGTCCGTGTGTGTGCCCATATTTCTGTCTATCTGTCTGTCTCTCTCGCTCTCTCTCTCTCTCTGTCTTTCTGTCTCTCGCTTTCTCGCTTTCTAACCCTGGGCCTGCCTGTCTGTCTGTCTGTCTGTCTGTCTGTCTGTCTGTCTGTCTGTCTGTCTGTCTGTCTGTCTGTCTGTCTGTCTGTCTGTCTGTCTGTCTGTCTGTCTGTCTGTCTGTCTGTCTGTCTGTCTGTCTGTCTGTCTGTCTGGCTGTGTGGCTGTGTGGCTGTCCGTGTGTGTGCCCATATTTCTGTCTATCTGTCTGTCTCTCTCTCTCTCTCTCTCTGTCTTTCTGTCTCTCGCTTTCTCGCTCTCTCAATTCAATTCAAGGGGATTTATTGGCATGGGAAACATATGTTAAACATATGTTAAAGTAAGTGAAGTAGATAATATACAAAGTGAAATAAACAATAAAAATGAACAGTAAACATTACACTTACAGAAGTTCCAAAAGAATAAAGACATTTCAAATGTCATATTATGTATATATACAGTGTTGTGCAAAAGGGAAAATAAAGAAACATAAATATGGGTTGTATTTACAATGGTGTTTGTTCTTCACTGGTTGCCCTTTTCTTGTGGCAACAGGTCACACATCTTGCTGCTGTGATGCTACACTGTGGTATTTCACCCAGTAGATATGGGACTTTATCATTTCAAATTCTTTGTGGGTCTGTGTAATCTGAGGGAAATATGTGTCTCTAAAATGGTCATACATTTGGCAGGAGGTTAGGAAGTGCAGCTCAGTTTCCACCTCATTTTGTGGGCAGTGTGCACATAGCCTGTCTTCTTTTGAGAGCCAGGTCTGCCCACGGCGGCCTTTCTCAATAGCAAGGCAATGCTCACTGAGTCTGTACATAGTCAAAGCTTTCCTTAAGTTTGGGTCAGTCACAGTGGTCAGGTATTCTGCCAATGTGTACTCTCTGTTTAGGGCCAAATAGCATTCCAGTTTGCTCTGTTTTTTTTGTTAATTCTTTCCAATGTGTCAAGAAATAATCTTTTTGTTTTCTCATGATTTGGTTGGGTCTAATTGTGTTGCTGTCCTGGGGCTCTGTGGGGTGTGTTTGTGAACAGAGCCCCAGGACCAGCTTGCTTAGCGGACTCTTCACCAGGTTCTCTCTCTCTCTCTCTCTCTCTCTCTCTCTCTCTCTCTCTCTCTCAATTCAATTCAAGGGGCTTTATTGGCATGGGAAACATATGTTAACATTTCCAAAGCAAGTGAAGTAGATATTATACAAAAGTTAAATAAACCATACAAATGAACAGTAAACATTACACTCACAGAAGTTCCAAAAGAATAAAGACATTTCAAATGTCATAATATGTCTATATACAGCTTTGTAACGATGTGCAAATGGTTAAAGTACAAAAGGGAAAATGTATAAACATAAATATGGGTTGTATTTACAATGGAGTTTGTTCTTCACTGGTAGCCCTTTTCTTGTGGCAACAGGTCACACATCTTGCTGCTGTGATGGTACACTGTGGTATTTCACCCAGTAGATATGAGAGTGCCGTGTCTTTACTATGGATTCAATTTTATGACATGCTATTTTATCAAATAAATTCTCTGTAATTAATATTACCTGATTAAACTAATCATGTAAATTGGATTAACTAGGAAGTTGGGGCACCACGGAAGAATGTTAATTGAGCTGTTGTCTTCTGAATAAACTCTCAAAGACCGAATAAACTCTTAAAGACCTGGTAATCTTTTATATCAATAGCAGTCAATCATTAATTATTTTTTACCTTCTATCAGTCTCATCTGAACGTCATAAAAGTCTTGGTTATCTTCACGAACCCTGGCTAACAAGTTGAATCAGCAATACAACATTTGGTTTAATTATTTATTTACTAAATAATCACACAGAGTTACATATACACAGGATGGATCATACATTGATGACTAATTCTGTCACAAAAGAAAACGTCCCTAGCGGACGAAACTGATGACGGCTGGTTACACAAAGAAAGGGGGTTGGGTTTGAATGAAAGAGCGGGAAGACTGAGGACAAACAGGATTAGGTCTCTATTGGACCTTATGAAGCTATGCTATCGTAAATACAGAATCTTATGCATTGTAAATAACCGCCCATTCGGAAAAGGAAAATACAGACTCACTGAGTCTGTACATAGTCAAAGCTTTCCTTAAGTTTAGGTCAGTCACAGTGGTCAGGTATTCTGCCATTGTGTACTCTCTGTTTAGGGCCAGATCTCTCTCTCTCTCAGACACACTGTGGATGGATCTGGCCAAGGAGAGAAAGAAAGAGAGAGGGAGAGAGAAAGAAAGAAAGAAAGAAAGAAAGAAAGAGAGGGAGGGAGAGCAGGAAAAAGGAGCTCCCAGGGAAGCGGATGTCCTCAAGCGCCCTGAGGGAGGAGGACGGACAGTTACTGTACTATATGAGTGTCTGTCTGTCTGTCTGTCTGTCTGTCTGTCTGTCTGTCTGTCTGTCTGTCTGTCTGTCTGTCTGTCTGGCTGGCTGGCTGTCTGTCTGTCTGGCTGGCTGGCTGGCTGGCTGGCTGTGTGGCTGTCTGTCTGTCTGTCTGTCTGTCTGTCTGTCTGTCTGTCTGTCTGTCTGGCTGGCTGGCTGGCTGGCTGGCTGGCTGGCTGTGTGGCTGGCTGGCTGTGTGGCTGTGTGGCTGTCCGTGTGTGTGCCCATATTGCTGTCTGTCTGTCTGTCTGTCTGTCTGTCTGTCTGTCTGTCTGTCTGTCTGTCTGTCTGGCTGGCTGGCTGGCTGGCTGGCTGGCTGGCTGGCTGTGTGGCTGTGTGGCTGTCTGTGTGGCTGTCCGTGTGTGTGCCCATATTGCTGTCTGTCTGTCTGTCTGTCTGTCTGTCTGTCTGTCTGTCTGTCTGTCTGTCTGTCTGTCTGTCTGGCTGGCTGGCTGGCTGGCTGGCTGGCTGGCTGGCTGGCTGGCTGGCTGGCTGTGTGGCTGTCTGTGTGGCTGTCTGTGTGGCTGTCTGTGTGGCTGTCCGTGTGTGTGCCCATATTGCTGTCTGTCTGTCTGTCTGTCTGTCTGTCTGTCTGTCTGTCTGTCTGTCTGTCTGGCTGGCTGGCTGGCTGGCTGGCTGGCTGGCTGGCTGGCTGGCTGTGTGTGTGTGTGTCCATATTTCTGTCTGTCTGTTCGCACATGATCATGCCAGGGTTAAAATGTGTTTGTGTGTGTTTACGTCTAAATGTTTTGTTGTATGTTCAGTATGCATTTCATTGTGTGTGTGTGTGTTTACTGTATGTGTGTGTGTAGCGTGTTGTACGGCAAGCGAGCAGCACGGGGAGCAGATGGCGAAGAGGAAGGCTGGTAAAGTTTAATCCTATCAAATGGATTGCCGCTTCTCCATCTGGTTAATCCACGCATAATTTCAGCGTGGGCGAAACAGGCGATTTAGGCCAAGATTACTGTCACAGACTGCTGGCCCAGGCCATCCTCATCCCTCACAGGTTTACCACTGGGCCACTTTGCATTATGGTTGGGTTTCCACAAGAAGGAAGACAGGAGACCCAGTCTCAGCCCGAAGATAAGGGCTCATCTCAATTCATCCTGCTGAATATTGGTGGATTACAGTCCTCTCACAAAGCTGACATCCCCAATACATGTCAAATAAAGAAGACTAATGTGTTTATTTAAGTTAGTCATTTTTCTGTCAACTAAAGAAGGCTGTGATTATTAAGGGAGAGAAGACCTTCCATTAAAACATACATTGTGAAAATAAGGACTTACTCTGTGCTCGTTTTATGACCGCAGCACAGCCGTGCTAAAATAGTCATTTAATATGCCGTCTCGTGTACAATTATTGGTATTATAATACCATGTAGTCTGTAGCACTGTTTAGATACACAATACTGATGACTGGATTACTCTACTCTATTCTATTCTATACTACTCTACTCTACTGTACTCTATTCTATACTACTCTACTCTATTCTATACTACTCTACTCTACTCTACTCTACTCTATTCTACACTACTCTATTCTATACTACTCTACTCTACTCTACTCTATTCTACACTACTCTACTCTACTCTATTCTACTCTACTCTATTCTACACTACTCTACTCTACTCTATTCTATACTACTCTACTCTACTCTACTCTACTCTACTCTATATCTACTACTACTCTACTCTACTCTATTCTATACTACTCTACTCTATTCTACACTACTCTACTCTACTCTACTCTACACTACTCTACTCTATTCTATACTACTCTACTCTACTCTACTCTATTCTACACTACTCTACTCTACTCTATTCTACACTACTCTACTCTATTCTACACTACTCTACTCTATTCTACACTACTCTACTCTATTCTATACTACTCTACTCTACTCTATTCTACACTACTCTACTCTACTCTATTCTACACTACTCTACTCTACTCTACTCTATTCTACACTACTCTACTCTACTCTATTCTATACTACTCTACTCTACTCTATTCTACACTACTCTACTCTATTCTACACTACTCTACTCTATTCTATACTACTCTACTCTACTCTATTCTACACTACTCTACTCTCCTCTATTCTACACTACTCTACTCTACTCTATTCTACACTACTCTACTCTATTCTATACTACTCTACTCTACTCTACTCTATTCTACACTACTCTACTCTACTCTATTCTATACTACTCTACTCTACTCTACTCTACTCTATTCTATACTACTCTACTCTACTCTATTCTATACTACTCTACTCTATTCTACACTACTCTACTCTACTCTACTCTACTCTACACTACTCTACTCTATTCTATACTACTCTACTCTACTCTACTCTATTCTATACTACTCTACTCTACTCTACTCTATTCTACACTACTCTACTCTATTCTACACTACTCTACTCTATTCTATACTACTCTACTCTACTCTATTCTACACTACTCTACTCTACTCTATTCTACACAACTCTACTCTACTCTATTCTATACTACTCTACTCTACTCTATTCTACACTACTCTACTCTATTCTACACTAATCTACTCTATTCTATACTACTCTACTCTACTCTATTCTACACTACTCTACTATACTCTACTCTATTCTACACTACTCTACTCTATTCTACACTACTCTACTCTATTATATACTACTCTACTCTACTATATTCTACACTACTCTACTCTACTCTACTCTATTCTACACTACTCTACTCTATTCTACACTACTCTACTCTACTCTATTCTATACTACTCTACTCTACTCTATTCTACACTACTCTACTCTACACTACTCTACTCTATTCTACATTACTCTACTCTATTCTACACTACTCTACTCTACTGTACTCTACTCTACTCTACTCTACTCTATTCTACTCTATTCTGCTCTACTCTACTCTATTCTACTCTACTCTACTCTACTCTATTCTACACTAGTCTACTCTATTCTATACTACTCTACTCTACTCTATTCTACACTACTCTACTATACTCTACTCTATTCTACACTACTCTACTCTACTCTATTCTACACTACTCTACTCTATTCTATACTACTCTACTCTACTCTACTCTATTCTACACTACTCTACTCTACTCTACTCTACTCTACTCTATTCTATACTACTCTACTCTACTCTATTCTATACTACTCTACTCTATTCTATATTACTCTACTCTACTCTATTCTATACTACTCTACTCTACTCTATTCTACACTACTCTATTCTATACTACTCTACTCTACTCTACTCTATTCTACACTACTCTACTCTACTCTACTCTACTCTATTCTACACTACTCTACTCTATTCTACACTACTCTACTCTACTCTATTCTACACTACTCTACTCTATTATATACTACTCTACTCTACTCTATTCTACACTACTCTACTCTACTCTATTCTACACTACTCTACTCTACTCTACTCTATTCTACACTACTCTACTCTACTCTATTCTATACTACTCTACTCTACTCTATTCTACACTACTCTACTCTAATCTACACTACTCTACTCTATTCTATACTACTCTACTCTACTCTATTCTACACTACTCTACTATACTCTACTCTATTCTACACTACTCTACTCTATTCTACACTACTCTACTCTATTCTATACTACTCTACTCTACTATATTCTACACTACTCTACTCTACTCTACTCTACTCTATTCTACACTACTCTACTCTATTCTACACTACTCTACTCTACTCTATTCTATACTACTCTACTCTACTCTATTCTACACTACTCTACTCTACACTACTCTACTCTATTCTACATTACTCTATTCTATTCTTCACTACTCTACTCTACTGTACTCTACTCTACTCTATTCTACTCTATTCTGCTCTACTCTATTCTGCTCTACTCTACTCTATTCTACTCTACTCTATTCTACACTACTCTACTCTATTCTATACTACTCTACTCTACTCTATTCTACACTACTCTACTATACTCTACTCTATTCTACACTACTCTACTCTACTCTATTCTACACTACTCTACTCTATTCTATACTACTCTACTCTACTCTACTCTATTCTACACTACTCTACTCTACTCTACTCTACTCTACTCTACTCTATTCTATACTACTCTACTCTATTCTATATTACTCTACTCTACTCTATTCTATACTACTCTACTCTACTCTATTCTACACTACTCTACTATACTCTACTCTATTCTACACTACTCTACTCTACTCTATTCTACACTACTCTACTCTATTCTATACTACTCTACTCTACTCTACTCTATTCTACACTACTCTACTCTACTCTACTCTACTCTACTCTACTCTATTCTATACTACTCTACTCTACTCTATTCTATACTACTCTACTCTATTCTATATTACTCTACTCTACTCTATTCTATACTACTCTACTCTACTCTATTCTACACTACTCTATTCTATACTACTCTACTCTACTCTACTCTATTCTACACTACTCTACTCTACTCTACTCTACTCTATTCTACACTACTCTACTCTATTCTACACTACTCTACTCTACTCTATTCTACACTACTCTACTCTATTATATACTACTCTACTCTACTCTATTCTACACTACTCTACTCTACTCTATTCTACACTACTCTACTCTACTCTACTCTATTCTACACTACTCTACTCTACTCTATTCTATACTACTCTACTCTACTCTATTCTACACTACTCTACTCTAATCTACACTACTCTACTCTATTCTATACTACTCTACTCTACTCTATTCTACACTACTCTACTATACTCTACTCTATTCTACACTACTCTACTCTATTCTACACTACTCTACTCTATTCTATACTACTCTACTCTACTATATTCTACACTACTCTACTCTACTCTACTCTATTCTACACTACTCTACTCTATTCTACACTACTCTACTCTACTCTATTCTATACTACTCTACTCTACTCTATTCTACACTACTCTACTCTACACTACTCTACTCTATTCTACATTACTCTATTCTATTCTTCACTACTCTACTCTACTGTACTCTACTCTACTCTATTCTACTCTATTCTGCTCTACTCTATTCTGCTCTACTCTACTCTATTCTACTCTACTCTATTCTACACTACTCTACTCTATTCTATACTACTCTACTCTACTCTATTCTACACTACTCTACTATACTCTACTCTATTCTACACTACTCTACTCTACTCTATTCTACACTACTCTACTCTATTCTATACTACTCTACTCTACTCTACTCTATTCTACACTACTCTACTCTACTCTACTCTACTCTACTCTATTCTATACTACTCTACTCTATTCTATATTACTCTACTCTACTCTATTCTATACTACTCTACTCTACTCTATTCTACACTACTCTATTCTATACTACTCTACTCTACTCTATTCTACACTACTCTACTCTACTCTACTCTATTCTACACTACTCTACTCTATTCTACACTACTCTACTCTACTCTATTCTACACTACTCTACTCTATTATATACTACTCTACTCTACTCTATTCTACACTACTCTACTCTACTCTATTCTACACTACTCTACTCTACTCTACTCTATTCTACACTACTCTACTCTACTCTATTCTATACTACTCTACTCTACTCTATTCTACACTACTCTACTCTATTCTACACTACTCTACTCTATTCTATACTACTCTACTCTACTCTATTCTACACTACTCTACTATACTCTACTCTATTCTACACTACTCTACTCTATTCTACACTACTCTACTCTATTCTATACTACTCTACTCTACTATATTCTACACTACTCTACTCTACTCTACTCTACTCTACTCTATTCTACACTACTCTACTCTATTCTACACTACTCTACTCTACTCTATTCTATACTACTCTACTCTACTCTATTCTACACTACTCTACTCTACACTACTCTACTCTATTCTACATTACTCTATTCTATTCTACACTACTCTAGTCTACTGTACTCTACTCTACTCTACTCTATTCTACTCTATTCTGCTCTACTCTACTCTATTCTACTCTACTCTACTCTACTCTACTCTATTCTACACTACTCTACTCTATTCTATACTACTCTACTCTACTCTATTCTACACTACTCTACTATACTCTACTCTATTCTACACTACTCTACTCTACTCTATTCTACACTACTCTACTCTATTCTATACTACTCTACTCTACTCTATTCTACACTACTCTACTCTACTCTACTCTATTCTACACTACTCTACTCTATTCTACACTACTCTACTCTACTCTATGCTATACTACTCTACTCTACTCTACTCTATTCTACACTACTCTACTCTACTCTATTCTACTCTACACTACTCTACTCTATTCTACATTACTCTACTCTATTCTACACTACTCTACTGTACTGTACTCTACTCTACTCTATTCTACTCTATTCTGCTCTACTCTACTCTACTCTACTCTATTCTATACTACTCTACTCTACTCTATTCTACACTACTCTACTATACTCTACTCTACTCTACTCTACACTACTCTACTCTATTCTACACTACTCTACTCTATTCTACACTACTCTACTCTATTCTATACTACTCTACTCTACTCTACTCTATTCTATACTACTCTACTCTACTCTACTCTATACTACTCTACTCTACTCTACTCTATTCTACACTACTCTACTCTACTCTATTCTACACTACTCTACTCTATTCTATACTATACTACTCTACTCTACTCTACTCTATTCTACACTACTCTACTCTACTCTACTCTACACTACTCTACTCTATTCTACACTACTCTACTCTACTCTATTCTATACTACTCTACTCTACTCTATTCTACACTACTCTACTCTATTCTACACTACTGAACATCTACTCTATTCTACATTACTCTACTCTACACTACTCTACTCTACTGTACTCTACTCTACTCTACTCTATTCTACTCTATTCTGCTCTACTCTACTCTACTCTACTCTACTCTATTCTACACTACTCTACTCTATTCTATACTACTCTACTCTACTCTACTCTATTCTACTCTACTCTACTCTATTCTACACTACTCTACTCTATTCTACACTACTCTACTCTATTCTACACTACTCTACTCTATTCTACACTACTCTACTCTACTCTATTCTATACTACTCTACTCTACTCTATTCTACACTACTCTACTCTATTCTACACTACTCTACTCTATTCTATACTACTCTACTCTACTCTATGCTACACTACTCTACTCTACTCTACTCTACTCTATTCTACACTACTCTACTCTATTCTACACTACTCTACTCTATTCTATACTACTCTACTCTACTCTATTCTACACTACTCTACTCTACTCTATTCTATTCTACACTACTCTACTCTATTCTACACTACTCTACTCTACTCTATTCTATACTACTCTACTCTACTCTATTCTACACTACTCTACTCTACTCTACTCTATTCTACTCTACACTACTCTACTCTATTCTACATTACTCTACTCTATTCTACACTACTCTACTCTACTGTACTCTACTCTACTCTATTCTACTCTATTCTGCTCTACTCTACTCTATTCTATTCTACACTACTCTACTCTACTCTATTATATTCTACTCTACTCTACTCTACTCTACTCTACTGTACTTTACTCTACTCTACACTACTCTACTCTACTCTACTCTACTATATTCTACTCTACTCTACTATATTCTACTCTACTCTACTCTACTCTAAACTACTCTACTCTACTCTATTCTACTCTACACTACTCTAAACTACTATATTCTACTCTACTCTACTATATTCTACTTTACTCTACTCTACTCTACTTGACTCTACTCTACACTTCTATATTCTACTCTACTCTATCGTAGAAAATGTGGATGTGGATTAAGGCAGCCCCCCCCTCCCCGCACCTCTAATTCAGAGGGGTTAAAGTCCCCCCCACCTCTCTAATTCAGAGGGGTTAAACCCCCCCACCTCTCTAATTCAGAGGGGTTAAAGTCCCCCCCACCTCTCTAATTCAGAGGGGTTAAAACCCCCACCTCTCTAATTCAGAGGGGTTAAACCCCCCCATCTCTCTAATTCAGAGGGGTTAAAGCCCCCCCCCCCCCCACCTCTCTAATTCAGAGGGGTTAAATGCGGAAGACACATTTCAGTTGAAGGCATTCAGTTGTACAACTGACTAGGTATCCCCCTTTCCCTTTTACTGTACAACAAACAGCACATTCTCAGACCTGGACTCTATGGACACCAAGCTTAGTGCTCTAAGCATGCTCTAGCAAGCTCTGAGAATACTACCAATACTGATGATACCCAGTGCACTACAGCAGTTCACCATGCTCTAGCAAGCTCTGAGAATACTACCAATACTGATGATACCCAGTGCACTACAGCAGTTCACCATGCTCTAGCAAGCTCTGAGAATACTACCAATACTGATGATACCCAGTGCACTACAGCAGTTCACCATGCTCTAGCAAGCTCTGAGAATACTACCAATACTGATGATACCCAGTGCACTACAGCAGTTCACCATGCTCTAGCAAGCTCTGAGAATACTACCAATACTGATGATACCCAGTGCACTACAGCAGTTCACCATGCTCTAGCAAGCTCTGAGAATACTACCAATACTGATGATACCCAGTGCACTACAGCAGTTCACCATGCTCTAGCAAGCTCTGAGAATACTACCAATACTGATGATACCCAGTGCACTACAGCAGTTCACCATGCTCTAGCAAGCTCTGAGAATACTACCAATACTGATGATACCCAGTGCACTACAGCAGTTCACCATGCTCTAGCAAGCTCTGAGAATACTACCAATACTGATGATACCCAGTGCTTTGTTTTTAACCTCTCGGAATTAATGACTAAACCGTTAACCTTTGAGTTGTTTCTGTTTTAACGTGGTAACCACGAGAGAGAGAGAGATAGAGGGAGAGATGGAGAGGGAAAGGGAGAGAGAGAGAGGGAGAGATGGAGAGGGAGAGAGAGAGAGGGAGAGAGAGAGGGATGGAGAGGGAGAGGGATGGAGAGGGAGAGGGAGAGAGAGAGAGAGAGGGAGACATGGAGAGGGAGAGGGAGAGAGAGAGAGGGAGAGAGAGAGGGATGGAGAGGGAGAGGGAGAGGGATGGAGAGGGAGAGGGAGAGAGAGAGGGAGAGGGAGAGGGAGAGGGAGAGGGAGAGAGAGATATAGATAGATGGAGAGGGAGAGGGAGAGAGAGATAGAGAGGGAGACTTAGAGAGGGAGAGAGAGAGAGCGAGGGAGAGAGATGGAGAGGGAGAGAGGGAGAGGAAGAGATGAGAGATGGAGAGGGAGAGAGAGAGTTTTTCCCCCCGCAGCGTTAAAGGCCTTTAAAGAGATCTCTCTGAGTTCCAGCTGTAATTGATCCCCTGCTTTTCTGCCTGATCTCCATTCAGAGCTGTTAAAACCACCATCACTCTTCTAGGGTGTGTGATTGGTGTGTGTGTGTGTGTGTGTGTTTGGTGTGTGTGTGTGTGTGTGTGTGTGTGTGTGTGTGTGTGTGTGTGTGTGTGTGTGTTTGGTGTGTGTGTTTGGTGTGTGTGTGTGTTTGGTGTGTGTGTGTGTTTGGTGTGTGTGAGTGTTTGGTGTGTGTGTGTGATTGGTGTGTGTGTGTGTGTGTGTTTGGTGTGTGTTTGGTGTGTGTGTGTGTTTTGTGTGTGTGTGTGTTTGGTGTCTGTGTGTTTGGTGTCTGTGTGTGTGTGTGTGTGTGTGTGTGTGTGTGTGTGTGTGTGTGTGTGTGTGTGTGTGTGTGTGTGTGTGTGTGTGTGTGTGCGTGTGTGTGTGGAGCGCAGCAACCTCGCTGGGGCTGTAGTCGTACCTCCTGTCACCAGAGTGTTGGGGTGTCCCTAACCTCGCTGGGGCTGTAGTCGTACCTCCTGTCACCAGAGTGTTGGGGTGTCGAGGTACAACATGATCTAAGTTACAGTCTCCCTCCCTCCACATCCAGGACTACATTACATAGCATGGGTCTATATCCAGGACTACATTACCTAGCATGGGTCTATATCCAGGACTACATTACCTAGCATGGGTCTAGATCCAGGACTACATTACCTAGCATGGGTCTAGATCCAGGACTACATTACCTAGCATGGGTCTATATCCAGGACTACATTACCTAGCATGGGTCTAGATCCAGGACTACATTACCTAGCATGGGTCTAGATCCAGGACTACATTACCTAGCATGGGTCTATATCCAGGATTACATTACCTAGCATGGGTCTATATCCAGGACTACATTACCTATCATGGGTCTATATCCAGGACTACATTACCTAGCATGGGTCTATATCCAGGACTACATTACATAGCATGGGTCTATATCCAGGACTACATTACATAGCATAGGTCTATATCCAGGACTACATTACATAGCATGGGTCTATATCCAGGACTGCATTACCAGGCATGGGTCTATATCCAGGACTACATTACCCAGCATAGGTCTATATCCAGGACTACATTACATAGCATGGGTCTATATCCAGGACTGCATTACCTAGCATGGGTCTATATCCAGGACTACATTACCTAGCATGGGTCTAGATCCAGGACTACATTACCTAGCATGGGTCTATATCCAGGACTACATTACATAGCATGGGTCTATATCCAGGACTACATTACCTAGCATAGGTCTATATCCAGGACTACATTACCCAGCATGGGTCTATATCCAGGACTACAGATTTTAGTCTTTATGAGGTGGATGGTTGTCTTTCATGTATGCACAATCTACAACATGGAATGTCCTTGCTTTCTGAGGTTCCATCTTAGCCTGCATCCCTTTAAGGCACAGTACTCCTGCTAATGTCCTGTCCCTTTGTGTCCTGTCCCTGTGTGTCCTGTCCCTGTGTGTCCTGTCCCTGTGTGTCCTGTCCCTGTGTGTCCTGTCCCTGTATGTCCTGTCCCTGTATGTCCTGTCCCTTTGTGTCCTGTCCCTGTATGTCCTGTCCCTGTATGTCCTGTCCCTGTATGTCCTGTCCCTGTTTGTCCCTGTGTGTCCTGTCCCTGTGTGTCCTGTCCCTGTGTGTCCTGTCCCTTTGTGTCCTGTCCCTGTGTGTCCTGTCCCTTTGTGTCCTGTCCCTGTGTGTCCTGTCCCTGTATGTCCTGTCCCTGTGTGTCCTGTCCCTTTGTGTCCTGTCCCTGTATGTCCTGTCCCTGGATGTCCTGTCCCTTTGTGTCCTGTCCCTGTATGTCCTGTCCCTGTATGTCCTGTCCCTGTATGTCCTGTCCCTGTTTGTCCCTGTGTGTCCTGTCCCTGTGTGTCCTGTCCCTGTGTGTCCTGTCCCTTTGTGTCCTGTCCCTGTGTGTCCTGTCCCTGTATGTCCTGTCCCTGTGTGTCCTGTCCCTTTGTGTCCTGTCCCTGTATGTCCTGTCCCTGGATGTCCTGTCCCTTTGTGTCCTGTCCCTGTATGTCCTGTCCCTGTTTGTCCCTGTGTGTCCTGTCCCTGTGTGTCCTGTCCCTGTATGTCCTGTCCCTGTGTGTCCTGTCCCTTTGTGTCCTGTCCCTGTATGTCCTGTCCCTGGATGTCCTGTCCCTTTGTGTCCTGTCCCTGTATGTCCTGTCCCTGTATGTCCTGTCCCTGTATGTCCTGTCCCTGTTTGTCCCTGTGTGTCCTGTCCCTGTGTGTCCTGTCCCTGTGTGTCCTGTCCCTGTGTGTCCTGTCCCTGTATGTCCTGTCCCTTTGTGTCCTGTCCCTGTGTGTCCTGTCCCTGTATGTCCCTGTGTGTACTGTCCCTGTATGTGCTATTTGTCATCAGTGTAACTTCATAAGGTGTTAGGTATTATATAGATACAGTATTATTAGATATTATTGGGCTGTTTGATTCTGTTTCTCAACTGTGTAACTAACCTCCTAGACTGAGGTTGTCTAACCGTAAGCTGCCTTTCTGTCTGCCTCCTCTCTCTTCTCCTCTCTCTTCTCTTCTCCCCTCCCCTCCTCTCTCTTCTCCTCTCCCCTCCCCTCTTCTCCTCTCCCCTCCCTTCTCCTCTCCCCTCCTCTCTCTTCTCCCATCCCTTCTCCTCTCCCCTCCCCTCCTCTCTCTTCTCCTCTCCCCTCCCCTCCCCTCCTCTCTCCCCTCCCCTCCTCTCTCTTCTCCTCTCTCCTCCCTTCTCCTCTCCCCTCCTCTCTCTTCTCCTCTCCCCTCCCCTCCTCTCTCTTCTCCTCTCCCCTCCCCTCCTCTCTCTTCTCCCATCCCTTCTCCTCTCCCCTCCCCTCCTCTCTCTTCTCCTCTCCCCTCCTCTCTCTTCTCCCATCCCTTCTCCTCTCCCCTCCCCTCCTCTCTCTTCTCCCCTCCCCTCCCTTGTCCCCTCCCTTCTCCTCTCCCCTCCTCTCTCTTCTCCCATCCCTTCTCCTCTCCCCTCCCCTCCTCTCTCTTCTCCCCTCCCCTCCCTTGTCCCCTCCCTTCTCCTCTCCCCTCCTCTCTCTTCTCCCCTCCCTTCTCCTCTCCCCTCCCCTCCTCTCTCTTCTCCTCTCTCCCTCCCCTCCTCTCCCTTCTCCTCTCCTCCTGCCCCTTCTCCTCTCCCCTCCCCTCTTCTCCTCTCCCCTCCCTTCTCCCCTCCCTTCTCCTCTCCCCTCCCCTCCCCTCCTCTCTCTTCTCCTCTCCCCTCCCCCTGCCCCTTCTCCTCTCCCCTCCCCTCCTCTCTCTTCTCCTCTCCCCTCCCCTCCCCTCCTCTCTCCCCTCCCTTCTCCTCTCCCCTCCTCTCTCTTCTCCCCTCCCTTCTCCTCTCCCCTCCCCTCCTCTCTCTTCTCCTCTCCCCTCCCCTCCTCTCTCTTCTCCTCTCCCCTCCCCTCCTCTCTCCCCTCCCTTCTCCTCTCCCCTCCTCTCTCCTCTCCCCTCCCTTCTCCTCTCTCCCTCCCCTCCTCTCCCTTCTCCTCTCCCCCTCCCCCCTTCTCCTCTCCCCTCCCCTCCTCTCTCCCCTCCCCTCCTCTCTCTTCTCCTCTCCCCCTCCCCCCTTCTTCTCTCCTCCTGCCCTGCCCTGCCCTGTGCCTGGAAGCAGCTGCCCCCTGCATCAAAGCCATCAGCCCCAGTGAGGGCTGGACAACAGGGGGCGCAACTGTCATCATCATAGGGGACAACTTCTTCGACGGCCTCCAGGTCATTTTTGGCACCATGCTCGTCTGGAGTGAGGTGAGTACATGATGACACACACACGCACGCACGCACGCACGCACACACACACACACACGCACGCACGCACGCACGCACGCACGCACGCACGCACACACACACACACACACACACACACACACACACACACACACACACACACACACACACACACACACACACACACACACACACACCCTCTCATCCCTCCACACAAACACCCCCATCCATACTGACCGTACTGTCAGTGTCCTTGGTATTGTATTGTATCTTTACAGTACTGTAGAATCCCAGTCCAACTAGGCCAGCTGAGGTAAAGCCCCCCCCCCAGATAAAACCCAGCCAGTCCAACTAGGCCAGCTGAGGTAAAGCCCCCCCCCAGATAAAACCCAGCCAGTCCAACTAGGCCAGCTGAGGTAAAGCCCCCCCCAGATAAAACCCAGCCAGTGCAACTAGGCCAGCTGAGGTAAAGCCCCCCCCCCCCCCCCAGATAAAACCCCCCTAGGCCGGAGTCCAACTAGGCCAGCTGAGGTAAAGCCCCCCCCCCCAGATAAAACCCAGCCAGTGCAACTAGGCCAGCTGAGGTAAAGCCCCCCCCCCAGATAAAACCCAGCCAGTCCAACTAGGCCAGCTGAGGTAAAGCCCCCCCCCCAGATAAAACCCAGCCAGTCCAACTAGGCCAGCTGAGGTAAAGCCAGATACTGATAGAAATAGCAGTAAACCATCTGGATCAAACAGAGTTCTGCAGTTGTTGAAATACTGTTTAGTGTTGTTTTCTTCCAGAAATATTAAGAGAGACTTTCGCAATTTTGGTTTGGAAACTTTTACAGGAAACAAAAGTTACTTCAACTGACACCATCACGTAACATTGTATGTGTTTTTTATCAGCAAGCAAAAGCACTGGGCAGAATATGCCGTTTTTCTCCTGCGCAATACATTCCACTTGGATTTGACCTTGTCAACCTTTGACCTCGGTGATGGTGAGGAGTTAAAAGGTGTATTGGAGCCTCTCACTGCTGGTCTTTATTCTCCCTCACAGCTGAAGAGCTGAATATAAAAGACAAAGCGCTCTGTAAGGGCCAGTTTAACGACATGTAAAACGCTGACGGCTGTGTGTGCTTTAAAGACATCGCTTGTGTGTGTGTGTGTGTGTGTGTGTGTGTGTGTGTGTGTGTGTGTGTGTGTGTGTGGTGTGTGTGTGTGTGTGTGTGTGTGTGTGTGTGTGTGTGTGTGTGTGTGTGTGTGTGTGTGTGTGTGTGTGTGTGTGTGTGTGTGTGTGTGTGTGTGTGTGTGTGTGTGTGTGTGTGTGTGTGTGTGCCGGAGTTAGATTGGTCTCTCATCTGTGCTTTGTACGCCTCACACACACTCCCATCTCCTGGAGCTCTCCATTCATCACAGGGGCCGATCAGGGGACAAATTCAGCTGCTATTTATTCAGCGCAGCTCTTCTGATCCCCTCAATTAGCTGTCATGTAGGACTAGAGACGTGTGGCTTGGGGCTGACGGGGGAAGTACTTAGTACTGTGGATGTAGTCTATAGAACCATACATGAATGTTAGCTACAGTGAACTACTGTTAAGGTCAGAGTCTTCAGAGAGGGGAATATATTGTATTATTGCTACTACATGAATGTTTGGCCACATCTGGATGAATAGACCTTGGAATCAGGCTTAGTATGGCTTTGATGAAGTGGGACTTAGGTACGTGAGTTTGTACAGTATGTTCACCTTACCCTATAGCCTACATCTTGAACACAATGATAGAAGAGCCCCTTCTCTCTCTCTCTCTCCTCTCCCCCCAGCTCAGCCCTCTCTCTCTTCTCTCCCCCTCAGCCCTCTCTCCTCTCCCCCTCAGCCCTCTCTCTCTCCTCTCCCCCTCAGCCCTCTCTCTCTTCTCTCCCCCTCAGCCCTCTCTCTCCACTCCCCCTCAGCCCTCTCTCTCGTCTCCCCCTCAGCCCTCTCTCTCTCCTCTCCCCCTCAGCCCTCTCTCTCTTCTCTCCCCCTCAGCCCTCTCTCCTCTCCCCCTCAGCCCTCTCTCTCTTCTCTCCCCCTCAGCCCTCTCTCCTCTCCCCCTCAGCCCTCTCTCTCTTCTCTCCCCCTCAGCCCTCTCTCCTCTCCCCCTCAGCCCTCTCTCTCCACTCCCCCTCAGCCCTCTCTCTCCACTCCCCCTCAGCCCTCTCTCTCCTCTCCCCCTCAGCCCTCTCTCTCTTCTCTCCCCCTCAGCCCTCTCTCCTCTCCCCCTCAGCCCTCTCTCTCCACTCCCCCTCAGCCCTCTCTCTCCACTCCCCCTCAGCCCTCTCTCTCCACTCCCCCTCAGCCCTCTCTCTCCACTCCCCCTCAGCCCTCTCTCTCCACTCCCCCTCAGACCTCTCTCTCCTCCCCCCCAGCCCTCTCTCTCCTCTCTCCCCATCAGCCCTCTCTCTCCTCTCCCCCTCAACCCTATCTCTTCTCTCTCCCCCCTCAGCCCTCTCTCTCTCCACTCCCTCATCAGCCCTCTCTCTCTCCTCTCCCCCCTCAGCCCTCTCTCTCTCCTCTCCCCCTCAGCCCTCTCTCTCTTCTCTCCCCCTCAGCCCTCTCTCTCCACTCCCCCTCAGCCCTCCCTCTCCTCTCCCCCTCAGCCCTCTCTCTCTCCTCTCCCCCTCAGCCCTCTCTCTCTTCTCTCCCCCTCAGCCCTCTCTCCTCTCCCCCTCAGCCCTCTCTCTCCACTCCCCCTCAGCCCTCTCTCTCCACTCCCCCTCAGCCCTCTCTCTCTCCACTCCCCCTCAGCCCTCTCTCTCCTCTCTCCCCTCAGCCCTCTCTCTCCTCTCCCCTCTCAGCTCTCTCTCTCCTCTCTCCCCCTCAGACCTCTCTCTCCCCCCCAGCCCTCTCTCCCTCAACCCTATCTCTTCTCTCTCCCCCCTCAGCCCTCTCTCTCTCCACTCCCTCATCAGCCCTCTCTCTCTCCTCTCCCCCCTCAGCCCTCTCTCTCCTCGCCCCATCAGCCCTCTCTCTCTCTTCTCCCCCTCAGCCCTCTCTCTCCTCTCTCCCCCCTCAGCCCTCTCTCTCTCCTCTCCCCCTCAGCCCTCTCTCTCTCCTCTCCCCCTCAGCCCTCTCTCTCCTCTCCCCCTCAGCCCTCTCTCTCTCCACTCCCCATCAGCCCTCTATCTCTCCTCTCCCCATCAGCCCTCTCTCCCCTCCCCCGCCTCAGCCCTCTCTCTCCTCTCCCCCCTCAGCCCTCTCTCTCTCCTCTCCCCCCTCAGCCCTCTCTCTCTCCTCTCCCCCCTCAGCCCTCTCTCTCCTTTACCCGTAGCTGTTCCTTTGGACAGTGTGACCCATTTTTGTATTGGTTATGTTAATTTGTGGAATAATTGCATTTTTATTCAACCTTGGCTAGTAGAAGAGGAACCTTTGCTACAGTAGTTCCCAAGTGTCAACGGTTCAGAGACAGTTTTGGTCATGGGGTAATGGCTGAAGCACACACAGAGACGGGACGGGGTCAGAATAGCCCAGATTAGGCTTCCAGGGGCAGATTTGCCTGTTGTCCAACTGCCCTGACCTCCCTGTCTGTTTACCCACCCTCAACCCAGGGTTTATTTCTGAGGGTCCATACAGAGGTAGACCCTGTTCTCTCTCTCCTCACCCCATAGCTCTGCAGTATAGCCTACCTAACTACTGCCCCAGTCTGCCGTCCTCAGTGTTCTGTGATGTTCTCAGAGGCTGGTTGGTTGCAGTGTTGTCCGGACATTGGTCCAGTGTAGGAAGTGCCGGCGCCCCACAGTGTGTTTCTAATTACAGCTTCCCCATAGCGGAGGTGCCAGGGGTGAGAATGAGTTTTCTCCCTGCTCTCAGGGGCCTGCAGGGCCTCCCTAATATCACCCAACCAGCCCCCGCTACCCCTGTACCTCCGATACTGATCAGCCCTGCACAGCTGATGATGAGGAGAGGCCATGAAGAGCAGACTTAATGAACACACACATACTCTCAGTACACACACACACACACACACACACACACACACACACACACACACACACACACACACACACACTGGTCTTTGTCATGCTGTTCCCTCAGCCCGCTCAAGCCCTGTGTTTATTTACCTTCTCTAACACACAACAGGTGTGTGGGAGCTGTGGCTCCAGTCCAACAATAGCATGCTTACTTCAGGTATGTGTGTGTGTGTGTGTGCGTGCGTGCATGTGTATATGTGTGTGGGCATGTGTGTGTGTGTGTGCGTGCGTGCGTGCGTGCGTGCGTGCGTGCGTGTGTGTGTGTGTGTGTGTGTGTGTGTGTGTGTGTGCGTGCGTGCGTGCGTGCGTGCGTGTGCTCTTTACACCACCTGGACACACTTAACACTTTTCAACAGAAAGTTTTTACTTGCTGCAGTATTGAAGACTTATACCACTAATACCTTCATTCACGACAAGTGATCAAATCAATAAACGTGTTGTTCACATTTCGGACTGCATTGTGGACAGTTTGTCCTCCTCTCTGCTCCTCTCTTCCTCCTCCAGCCCTCCCTCTGTAATCGCTAAGTGTGGAGAGTGTTTCCCTGACGGCCCATAAGTAGAGATCAGTGGAGAGTTGTTGTGTTGAAGGGTACCACTCACAATCCCAGTCTGACACAGGAGAGGAGAGGAGAGGAGAGGAGAGGAGAGGAGAGGAGAGGAGAGGAGAGGAGAGGAGAGGAGAGGAGAGGAGAGGAGAGGAGAGGAGAGGAGAGGAGAGGAGAGGAGAGGAGAGGAGGTAGAGAACACAACTAGACATAAGACTTGACTAACGGTTGTCGGTTTCCTGCTCTTCTCTCTCTCAATTCAATTCAATTCAAGGGGCTTTATTGGCATGGGAAACATATGTTAACATTGCCAAAGCAGGTGAAGTAGATAATAAGCAAAAGTGAATTAAACAGTGAAATTAACAGTAAACATTACACTCACAGAAGTTCCAAAAGAATAAAGACATTTCAAATGTCATAATATGTCTATATACAGCTTTGTAACGATGTGCAAATAGTTCAAGTACAAAAGGGAAAATAAATAAACATAAATATGGGTTGTATTTACAATGGTGTTTGTTCTTCACTGGTTGCCCTTTTCTTGTGGCAACAGGTCACACATCTTGCTGCTGTGATGGCGCACTGTGGTATTTCACCCAGTAGATATTGGAGTTTCTTAAAATTGCGTTTGTTTTTTCGAATTCTTTGTGGATCTGTGTAATCTGAGGGAAATATGTGTCTCTAATATGGTCATACATTTGGCAGGAGGTTAGGAAGTGCAGCTCTGTTTCCACCTCATTTTGTGGGCAGTGTGCACATAACCTGTCTTCTCTTGAGAGCCAGGTCTGCCAATAGCAAGGCTATGTTCACTGAGTCTGTACATAGTCAAAGCTTTCCTTAAGTTTGGGTCAGTCACAGTCGCAGGTATTCTGCCACTGTGTACTCTCTGTTTAGGGCCAAATAGCATTCTAGTTTGCTCTGTGTTTTTGTTAATTCTTTCCAATGTGTCAAGTAATTATCTTTTTGTTTTCTCATGATTTGGTTGGGTCTATTTGTGTTGCTGTCCTGGGGCTCTGTGGGGTGTGTTTGTGTTTGTGAACAGAGCCCCAGGACCAGCTTGCTTAGGGGACTCTTCTCCAGGTTCATCTCTCTGTAGGTGATGGCTTCGTTAAGGAAAGTTTGGGATCGCTTCCTTTTAGGTGGTTGTAGAATTTAACAGCTTTTTTCTGGATTTTGATAATTAGCGGGTATCGGCCTAATTCTTCTCTGCATGCATTATTTGGGTTTTACGTTGTACACAGAGGATATTTTTGCCGAATTCTGCATGCAGAGTCTCAATTTGGTGTTTGTTCCATTTAGTGAATTCTTGGTTGGTGAACGGACCCCAGACCTCTCAAACATAAATGGCAATGGGTTCTGTAACTGATTTAAGTATTTTTCGCCAAATCCTAATTGGTATGTCAAATTTGATGTTCCCTTTGATGGCATAGAAGGCCCTTCTTGCCTTGTCTCTCAGATCGTTCACAGCTTTGTGGAAGTTACCTGTGACGCTGATGTTTAGGCCGAGGTATGTATAGATTTTTGTGTCTAGATGTCTAGATGTGGGCAACGGTGTCTAGATTCAATTTGTATTTGTGGTCCTGGCGACTGGACCTTTTTTGGAACACCATTATTTTTGTCTTACTGAGATTTGCTGTCAGGGTCCAGGTCTGACAGAATATATTCAGAAGATCTAGGTGCTGCTGTAGGCCCTCCTTGGTTGGTGACAGAAGCGCCAGATCATCAGCAAACAGCAGACGTTCAGATTCTAGCAGGGTGAGGCCGGGTGCTGCAGACTGTTCTAGTGCCCTCACCAATTCGTTGATATATATGTTGAAGAGGGTGGGGTTTAAGCTGCATCCCTGTCTCACCCTACAGCTCTGTGGAAGGAAATGTTTGTGTTTTTTTTTATTTTAACCGCACACTTGTTGTTTGTGTAAACGGATTTTATAATGTTGTATGTTTTCCCCACAATACGACTTTCCATCAATTTGTATAGCATACCCTCATGCCAAATTGAGTCAAAATCTTTTGGGAAATCAACAAAGCATGGGAAGACTTTGCCTTTTTTCGGTTTGTTTGTTTGTCAATTAGGGTGTGCAGGGTGAATACATGGTCTGGTGTATGGTAATTTGGTAAAAAGCATATTTGACATTTGCTCAGTACATTGTTTTCACTGAGGAAATGTACAAGTCTCCTGTTAATGATAATGCACAGGATTTCCCCAAGTTTGCTGTTGACGAATATCCCACAGTAGTTATTGTGGTCAAATTTGTCTCCACTTTGTGCGTTGGGGTGATCAGTCCTTGGTTCCAAATATTGTGGAAGATGCCAGTGCTGAGGATGATGTTAAAGAGTTTAAGTATCGCCAATTGGAATTTGTGGTCTATATATTTTATAATTTCATTTAGGATACCATCAACCCCTCAGGCCTTTTTGGGTTGGAGGGTTTGTATTTTGTATTTTTAATAGCCGATTCTAAGATTTGTATTTGATCATGTAAATGTTTTTGCTGTTTGTTCTTTGTTATAGGGACAAAACGTTTGGAGAAGTGGTTTACCCATACATCTCCGTTTTGGATAGATAAGTCTTCGTGTTAGAGTCTATGGATTCTTCATTTACATTGAGTTGATTTCTGACGTGCTGTTCCTTCTTTTTCCGTAGTATATTTCTGTATTGTTTTAGTGATTCACCATAGTGAAGGCGTAGACTCAGGTTTTCTGGGTCTCTATGTTTTTGGTTGGATAGGTTTCTCAATTTCTTTCTTAATTTTTGGCATTCTTCATCAAACCATTTGTCATTGTTGTAAAATTTCTTTGGGTATCTGTTTAAAATTGATTGATTTGATATCGAAGCTGAGAGGTCAAATATTCTGTTTAGGTTTTCTACTAGGTTTACACCTTCACGATTGCAGTGGAACGTTTTGTCCAGGAAGTTGTCTAAAAGGGATTGAATTAATTGTTGCCTAATTGTTTTCTGTTTCCACACTACTTCCCTTCCATCTATAGCATTTCTTAATATTATTCAGTTCCTTTGGCTTTGATGCCTCATGATTCAGTGTTGCTCTGCTCAAGTAGACTGTGATTTAGCTGTGATCTGATAGGAGTGTCAGTGGGCTGACTGTGAACGCTCTGAGAGACTCTGGGTTGACGTCAGTGATAAAGTAGTCTACAGTACTACTGCCAAGAGATGAGCTATAGGTGTACCTACCATAGGAGTCCACTCCAAGCCTACCATTGACTATGTACATACCCAGCGTGCGACAGAGCTGCAGGAGTTGTGCCCTGTTTTTGTTGGTTATGTTATTGTAGTTGTGCCTAGGGGGTCATATGGGGAGGGAATGCTGTCATTCCTCTCTCTCCTCTCTCTCTCTCTCTCTCTCTCTCTTTATTTCTCTCTCTCTCTCTCTCTCTCTCTCTCTCTCTTTATTTCTCTCTCTCTTTATCTCTCTCTCTTTATCTCTCTATCTCAATTCAAAAGGATTTGTTGGCATGGGAAACATATATCTACATCTCACTCTCTCTCTCTGTCTCTCTCTCTCTCTCTCTCTTTATTTCTCTTTATCTCTCTCTTTCTCTCTTTCTCTCTCTCTCTTTATCTCTCTCTCTTTATTTCTCTCGCTCTCTCTTTATCTCTCTCTCTCTCTCTCTCTCTCTCTCTCTCTATCTCTCTATCTCAATTCAAAAGGATTTATTGGCATGGGAAACATATATCTACATCTCACTCTCTCTCTTTAATTCAATTCAATTCAATTCGCTTTATTGGCATGACGTAACAATGTACATATTGCCAAAGCTTATTTTGGACATTACCAATATAAAAATAAATACAATTGAGAATCAAAATTGAGCCTGTACTTTGTCAAGGTTTTTCTAAGGTTTTGATCAGTAACCATGGTCAAATATTTAGCCATGGTGTACTGTCGATTTAGGGACAGATAGCACTGCATTTTGCTTTGTGTTTGTGCTTGTGTTTCCCAATAAGCAATGTAGTTTTGTTTTGACTGTGTTGTAATTTGGTTTATTCTGATTGATTGGATGTTCTGGTCCTGAGGCTTCAGTGTGTTAGTAGAACAGGTTGGTGAACTCAGCCCCAGGACCAGCTGGATGAGGGGACTCTTTTCTTTGCTCAGCTCTTGGCATTGCAGGGCTTGGTAATGATATGAGAGGGGGTCACTGTATTTTAGATGTTTCCAAAACTTAATTGCTCTTTTTTGAGTTTTTATTATTAGTGGATATTGGCCTAATTCTGCCCTGCATGCATTGTTTGTAGTTTTCCTCTGGACACGTAGGAGAATCTTACATAACTCTGCATGTAGGGTTTCAATGGGGTGTTTGTCCCATTTGATGAAATCTTGTTTTGCAAGTGGACCCCACACCTCGCTGCCATAAAGTGCAATTGGTTCAATGACATATTCAATTAGTTTTAGCCAAATTTTAATAGGTATTTCAATTTGAATTTGCTTTTTAATGGGGTTAGAATGCCCTGCGTGCTTTCTCTCTCAGTTCATTCACTGCCCTCATTAAGGTGTCCAGTTGAGCTTATTTTTAAACCTAAGTAATTGTAGTGTGTACAGTACTCTATATATTTTGTACCAATTGAGAACTTTGGTCTAATTCCCTGAGATCTGGATCTTCTCTGGAAAATCATTATTTTAGTCTTTTTGGGGTTTACTGCCAGGGCCCAGGTCTGGCAGTACTGCTCTAGCAGGTCCAGGCTCTGCTGTAGG
>NC_138294.1:84281606-84304106 GCF_965601325.2 Salmo salar | reverse complement strand
GACATACACACTTTTAATTTTCATAGATACACACACCCTGTATTGAAACAGTGGTGGATCATAGCCTGTGTGGGTTCACCACCCCGTTTCACCTCATTTAACATGATAAGAGGTGCCTTGGAGGAAGCATTTGATTTGTAATAAATCGACTTGTACATAATGGAGGACCGTGGCTCCAAACCATTTCACTGAGCTGTCTTGATGGGTGGTACCAATCCCAGAGCAATTTAACAAGACTATAATGATTGTGGCATTCTTCCCTTCACTTCCCTTCTCTTCCCTTCTCTTCTCCTACATAATAATTCACATTTCCTGTTGCTGCAGCAAACTGGCTTGAATTAATATCTTACGTCCGTACAATACACATCCATGTGCTCACTCGCGCACACACACACACACACACACACACACACACACACACACACACACACACACACACACACACACACACACACACACACACACACACACACACACACACACAGGGTGTGGATCTTAATGGGAGGCCTGACTCATTGATACTCCCGTCATGGCTCCATAACGCCACTCAGTATGTCGCCGTCCAGTGTGTGTGTCTCTGTCTGTATTGTACAATCAGCAACACCTCGTATCTGTTCTTTCATTAGTAAGACGATGTAAAACATGTTTTAATATTTCCATGGGCACATACCTGTGTACTTTCTCTCTCTGTGGGCCGTGTGACACTATGCAGTGACCCTCCACCTTCTCTCTCTCTGTGGGCTGTGTGACTTTATGCATGGCTGGGACCCTGTACCTTCTCTCTCTGTGGGCTGTGTGACATTATGCAGTGACCCTCCACCTTCTCTCTCTGTGGGCTGTGTGACTTTATGCAGTGACCCTCCACCTTCTCTCTCTGTCGGCTGTGTGACACTATGCAGTGACCCTGCACACTAACCTAGCCCTGTTATAAATGGGCTGACAATGGAGTGACACAGAAATTATTTGTAATAATCTTTGGTTGCAGGGCAGTCTGGGCTGGACCGTCCTCCCCTCAGGCTACTTGTCTCCCTCCATACAGGCTACCTGTCTCTCTCCATACAGGCTACTTGTCTCCCTCCATACAGCCTACCTGTCTCCCTCCATGGAGGCTACCTGTCTCTCTCCATACAGGCTACCTGTCTCTCTCCATACAGGCTACCTGTGTCCCTCCATACAGACGACCTGTCTCTCTCCATACAGGCTACCTGTCTCCCTCCATACAGGCTACCTGTCTCTCTCCATAGAGGCTACCTGTCTCTCTCCATACAGGCTACCTGTCTCTCTCCATACAGGCTACCTGTCTCCCTCCATACAGACTACCTGTCTCCCTCCATACGGCCTACCTGTCTCTCTCCATACAGGCTACCTGTCTCCCTCCATACAGGCTACCCGTCTCCCTCCATACGGGCTACCTGTCTCTCTCCATAGAGGCTACCTGTCTCCCTCCATACAGGCTACATGTCTCCCTCCATGCAGGCTACCTGTCTCCCTCCATACAGGCTACCTGTCTCCCTCCATACAGGCTACCTGTCTCCCTCCATACAGGCTACCTGTCTCTCTCCATACAGGCTACCTGTCTCCCTCCATACAGGCTACCTGTCTCCCTCCATACAGGCTACCTGTCTCCCTCCATACAGGCTACCTGTCTCTCTCCATACAGGCTACCTGTCTCTCTCCATACAGGCTACCTGTCTCCCTCCATACAGGCTACCTGTCTCCCTCCATACAGGCTACCTGTCTCCCTCCATACATACTACCTGTCTCTCTCCATACAGGCTACCTGTCTCCCTCCATACAGGCTACCTGTCTCCCTCCATACAGGCTACCTGTCTCTCTCCATACAGGCTACCTGTCTCTCTCCATATAGGCTACCTGTCTCCCTCCATACAGGCTACCTGTCTCTCTCCATACAGGCTAACTGTCTCTCTCCATACAGGCTACCTGTCTCTCTCCATAAAGGCTACCTGTCTCTCTCCATACAGGCTACCTGTCTCTCTCCATACAGGCTACCTGTCACTCTCCATACCGGCTACCTGTCTCTCTCCATACAGGCTACCTGTCTCTCTCCATACAGGCTAACTGTCTCTCTCCATACAGGCTAACTGTCTCTCTCCATACAGGCTACCTGTCTCCCTCCATACAGGCTACCTGTCTCTCTCCATACAGACTACCTGTCTCTCTCTATACAGGCTGACTGACTCCCTCCATACAGGCTACCTGTCTCTCTCCATAAAGGCTACCTGTCTCTCTCCATACAGGCTACCTGTCTCTCTCCATACAGGCTACCTGTCACTCTCCATACAGGCTACCTGTCTCTCTCCATACAGGCTACCTGTCACTCTCCATACAGGCTACCTCTCTCTCTCCATACAGGCTACCTGTCTCTCTCCATAAAGGCTACCTGTCTCTCTCTATACAGGCTGACTGACTCCCTCCATACAGGCTACCTGTCTCTCTCCATACAGGCTACCTGTCTCTCTCCATAATGGCTACCTGTCTCTCTCCATACAGGCTGACTGACTCCCTCCATAAAGGCTACCTGTCTCCCTCCATACAGGCTACCTGTCTCTCTCCATATAGGCTACCTGTCTCTCTCCATACAGGCTACCTGTCTCCCTCCATACAGGCTACCTGTCTCTCTCCATACAAGCTACCTGTCTCTCTCCATACAGGCTACCTGTCTCTCTCCATACAGGCTACCAGTTTCTCTCCATACAGGCTACCTGTCTCTCCCCATATAGGCTACCTGTCTCCCTCCATACAGGCTACCTGTCTCTCTCCATACAGGCTAACTGTCTCTCTCCATACAGGCTACCTGTCTCTCTCCATAAAGGCTACCTGTCTCTCTCCATACAGGCTACCTGTCTCTCTCCATACAGGCTACCTGTCACTCTCCATACCGGCTACCTGTCTCTCTCCATACAGGCTACCTGTCTCTCTCCATACAGGCTAACTGTCTCTCTCCATACAGGCTAACTGTCTCTCTCCATACAGGCTACCTGTCTCCCTCCATACAGGCTACCTGTCTCTCTCCATACAGACTACCTGTCTCTCTCTATACAGGCTGACTGACTCCCTCCATACAGGCTACCTGTCTCTCTCCATAAAGGCTACCTGTCTCTCTCCATACAGGCTACCTGTCTCTCTCCATACAGGCTACCTGTCACTCTCCATACAGGCTACCTGTCTCTCTCCATACAGGCTACCTGTCACTCTCCATACAGGCTACCTCTCTCTCTCCATACAGGCTACCTGTCTCTCTCCATAAAGGCTACCTGTCTCTCTCTATACAGGCTGACTGACTCCCTCCATACAGGCTACCTGTCTCTCTCCATACAGGCTACCTGTCTCTCTCCATAATGGCTACCTGTCTCTCTCCATACAGGCTGACTGACTCCCTCCATAAAGGCTACCTGTCTCCCTCCATACAGGCTACCTGTCTCTCTCCATATAGGCTACCTGTCTCTCTCCATACAGGCTACCTGTCTCCCTCCATACAGGCTACCTGTCTCTCTCCATACAAGCTACCTGTCTCTCTCCATACAGGCTACCTGTCTCTCTCCATACAGGCTACCAGTTTCTCTCCATACAGGCTACCTGTCTCTCCCCATACAGGCTACCTGTCTCTCTCCATACAGGCTACCTGTCTCTCTCCATACAGGCTACCTGTCTCTCTCCATACAGGCTACCTGTCTCTCTCCATACAGGCTACCTGTCTCTCTCCATACAGGCTACCTGTCTCTCTCCATACAGGCTACCTGTCTCCCTCCATACAGGCTACCTGTCTCCCTTCATACAGGCTACCTGTCTCTCTCCATACAGGCTACCTGTCTCTCACCATACAGGCTACCTGTCTCCCTCCATACAGGCTACATGTCTCTCTCCATACAGGCTACCTGTCTCCCTCCATACAGGCTACCTGTCTCTCTCCATACAGGCTACCTGTCTCCCTCCATACAGGCTACCTGTCTCCCTCCATACAGGCTACCTGTCTCTCTCCATACAGACTACCTGTCTCTCTCCATACAGGCTACCTGTCTCTCTCCATACAGGCTACCTGTCTCCCTCCATACAGGCTACCTGTCTCTCTCCATACAGACTACCTGTCTCTCTCCATACAGGATACCTGTCTCTCTCCATACAGGCTACCTGTCTCTCTCCATACAGGCTACCTGTCTCTCTCCATACAGACTACCTGTCTCTCTCCATACAGGCTACCTGTCTCTCTCCATACAGACTACCTGTCTCTCTCCATACAGGCTACCTGTCTCTCTCCATACAGGCTAACTGTCTCTCTCCATACAGGCTACCTGTCTCTCTCCATAAAGGCTACCTGTCTCTCTCCATACAGGCTACCTGTCTCTCTCCATAAAGGCTACCTGTCTCTCTCCATACAGGATACCTGTCTCTCTCCATACAGGCTACCTGTCACTCTCCATACCGGCTACCTGTCTCTCTCCATACAGGCTACCTGTCTCTCTCCATACAGGCTAACTGTCTCTCTCCATACAGGCTAACTGTCTCTCTCCATACAGGTTACCTGTCTCCCTCCATACAGGCTACCTGTCTCTCTCCATGCAGGCTACCTGTCTCTCTCTATACAGGCTGACTGACTCCCTCCATACAGGCTACCTGTCTCCCTCCATACAGGCTAACTGTCTCTCTCCATACAGGCTGCCTGTCTCCCTCCATACAGGCTACCTGTCTCTCTCCATACAGGCTACCTGTCTCTCTCTATACAGGCTGACTGACTCCCTCCATACAGGCTACCTGTGTCTCTCCATAAAGGCTACCTGTCTCTCTCCATACAGGCTACCTGTCTCTCTCCATACAGGCTACCTGTCACTCTCCATACAGGCTACCTGTCTCTCTCCATACAGGCTACCTGTCTCTCTCCATACAGGCTACCTGTCTCTCTCTATACAGGCTGACTGACTCCCTCCATACAGGCTACCTGTCTCTCTCCATACAGGCTACCTGTCTCTCTCCATACAGGCTACCTGTCTCTCTCCATACAGGCTACCTGTCTCTCTCCATACAGGCTACATGTCTCCCTCCATACAGGCTACCTGTCTCCCTCCATACAGGCTACCTGTCTCTCTCCATACAGGCTACCTGTCTCTCTCCATACAGGCTACCTGTCTCCCTCCATACAGGCTACCTGTCTCTCTCCATACAGGCTACCTGTCTCCCTCCATACAGGCTACCTGTCTCTCTCCATACAGGCTACCTGTCTCCCTCCATACAGGCTACCTGTCTCCCTCCATACAGGCTACCTGTCTCTCTCCATACAGGCTACCTGTCTCCCTCCATACAGGCTACCTGTCTCTCTCCATACAGGCTACCTGTCTCCCTCCATACAGGCTACCTGTCTCTCTCCATACAGGCTACCTGTCTCCCTCCATACAGGCTACCTGTCTCCCTCCATACAGGCTACCTGTCTCTCTCCATACAGACTACCTGTCTCTCTCCATACAGGCTACCTGTCTCTCTCCATACAGGCTACCTGTCTCCCTCCATACAGGCTACCTGTCTCTCTCCATACAGACTACCTGTCTCTCTCCATACAGGCTACCTGTCTCTCTCCATACAGGCTACCTGTCTCTCTCCATACAGACTACCTGTCTCTCTCCATACAGGCTACCTGTCTCTCTCCATACAGACTACTTGTCTCTCTCTATACCGGCTACCTGTCTCTCTCCATAAAGGCTACCTGTCTCTCTCCATACAGGCTACCTGTCTCTCTCCATAAAGGCTACCTGTCTCTCTCCATACAGGCTACCTGTCTCTCTCCATACAGGCTACCTGTCACTCTCCATACCGGCTACCTGTCTCTCTCCATACAGGCTACCTGTCTCTCTCCATACAGGCTAACTGTCTCTCTCCATACAGGCTAACTGTCTCTCTCCATACAGGTTACCTGTCTCCCTCCATACAGGCTACCTGTCTCTCTCCATGCAGGCTACCTGTCTCTCTCTATACAGGCTGACTGACTCCCTCCATACAGGCTACCTGTGTCTCTCCATAAAGGCTACCTGTCTCTCTCCATACAGGCTACCTGTCTCTCTCCATACAGGCTACCTGTCACTCTCCATACAGGCTACCTGTCTCTCTCCATACAGGCTACCTGTCTCTCTCCATACAGGCTACCTGTCTCTCTCTATACAGGCTGACTGACTCCCTCCATACAGGCAACCTGTCTCTCTCCATACAGGCTACCTGTCTCTCTCCATAATGGCTACCTGTCTCTCTCTATACAGGCTGACTGACTCCCTCCATAAAGGCTACCTGTCACCCTCCATACAGGCTACCTGTCTCTCTCCATATAGGCTACCTGTCTCTCTCCATACAGGCTACCTTTCTCCCTCCATACAGGCTACCTGTCTCTCTCCATACAGGCTACCTGTCTCTCTCCATACAGGCTACCTGTCTCTCTCCATACAGGCTACCTGTCTCTCTCCATACAGGCTACCTGTCTCTCTCCATACAGGCTACCTGTCTCCCTCCATACAGGCTACCTGTCTCCCTCCATACAGGCTACCTGTCTCTCTCGATACAGGCTACCTGTCTCTCTCCATACAGGCTACCTGTCTCCCTCCATACAGGCTACCTGTCTCTCTCCATACAGGCTACCTGTCTCCCTCCATACAGGCTACCTGTCTCTCTCCATACAGGCTACCTGTCTCCCTCCATACAGGCTACCTGTCTCCCTCCATACAGGCTACCTGTCTCTCTCCATACAGACTACCTGTCACTCTCCATACAGGCTACCAGTCTCTCTCCATACAGCCTACCTGTCTCTCTCCATACAGGCTACCTGTCTCTCTCCATACAGCCTACCTGTCTCTCTCCATACAGGCTACCTGTCTCTCTCCATACAGGCTACCTGTCTCTCTCCATACAGGCTACGTGTCTCTCTCCATACAGGCTACCTGTCTCTCTCCATACAGGCTACCTGTCTCCCTCCATACAGGCTACCTGTCTCTCTCCATACAGACTACCTGTCTCTCTCCATACAGGCTACCAGTTTCTCTCCATACAGGCTACCTGTCTCTCTCCATACAGGCTACCTGTCTCTCTCCATACAGGCTACCTGTCTCTCTCCATACAGGCTACCTGTCTCTCTCCATACAGGCTACGTGTCTCTCTCCATACAGGCTACCTGTCTCTCTCCATACAGGCTACCTGTCTCTCTCCATACAGGCTACCTGTCTCTCTCCATACAGGCTACCTGTCTCTCTCCATACAGGCTACGTGTCTCTCTCCATACAGACTACCTGTCTCTCTCCATACAGGCTACCTGTCTCTCTCCATACAGACTACCTGTCTCTCTCCATACAGGCTACCTGTCTCTCTCCATACAGGCTACGTGTCTCTCTCCATACAGACTACCTGTCTCCCTCCATACAGGCTACCTGTCTCTCTCCATACAGGCTAACTGTCTCTCTCCATACAGGCTACCTGTCTCCCTCCATACAGGCTACCTGTCTCCCTCCATACAGGCTACCTGTCTCTCTCCATAGAGGCTACCTGTGTCTCTCCATACAGACTACCTGTCTCTCTCCATACAGGCTGTTAAGGACTTGTTTAATACGTGGGTGGAGATGAACCCTGACCCTCTTATTTGCCAATTTCTTCAACATGTAAATTTGGAAACACCATCCGCTCCGACGGTTACCTCACCCCGCGTGAAAGTCGAATTCTCTCCTGGGTGAAAGGTCATCACTAGGAGTGCTCATTGGCTCTCTATCTGAATCTGTTTGTTTCTGTTGTTGTTGCCTCTCTGGAAGCGCAGTTAATCACACACACTCTGCACAAAATAGATCCCCGGAGTTGAAAGTAATTATAAATCAAAAAGAAATGAAGAGAGAAAATGTCTGTAATGTGGCTGGCAGATGGGTTTCCAGAGAGAGCCTTATGTCTGCTTGATCTGCGTGGTGTGAAATGTAAAGCACAACACTTATTCCTAATGACACCCAGCCGGGCCTTCTCTCACACGTGTCACCTCTTCTCTGTGTCTGATATATGATCAAACTCCTCAGTCTCCAGCTTCAGCACAGAGACACAAATCACACTGTGTTATTTGGGTCTAGCAGCCCTCCCATGCCACCTCTCTCCACAGTCCCAGTGTCCTCTACGTCCCTCCTGTCCCTCTCCTGGCCTCCCATGCCACCTCTCTCCTCAGTCCCAGTGTCCTCTACGTCCCTCCTGTCCCTCTCCTGGCCTCCCATGCCACCTCTCTCCTCAGTCCCAGTGTCCTCTACGTCCCTCCTGTCCCTCTCCTGGCCTCCCATGCCACCTCTCTCCTCAGTCCCAGTGTCCTCTACGTCCCTCCTGTCCCTCTCCCTCTCCTGGCCTCCCATGCCACCTCTCTCCTCAGTCCCAGTGTCCTCTACGTCCCTCCTGTCCCTCTCCCTCTCCTGGCCTCCCATGCCACCTCTCTCCACAGTCCCAGTGTCCTCTACGTCCCTCCTGTCCCTCTCCCTCTCCTGGCCTCCCATGCCACCTCTCTCCACAGTCCCAGTGTCCTCTACGTCCCTCCTGTCCCTCTCCTTCTCCTGGCCTTGGCCACAGTGAGGCACCAGTCAGGTCTGCTGAGTACAACTCACCACTAGAGATCTGACTCTAAAGCCCATTGTATTCCTTTGATGTCTTCAGTTGGCGCTTCATTGTGGGCTGACTTGGCTGACAGAGCTCCTGTGCCGGCGTGCAGTGCACCCGTCCTGGGCAGGGGCGATTGGGTAGGTGGGTGGCAGCTGGACGCCGTGGCACCCGCAGAACAGCTGAAAGAACTAATCAGCAGCTGGCGTGGAAAAGGAGTGCGGTGGAGCTGAGGGCCTAATTAAATCAATACAGGCATCGGCATGGACGCCTCTCAACCACCCCTCCCCCACAGCCACTATGGCTGGGCCAGGTAGAAATAAATGACTACCTGGTAACCACGGGGTCCATGTCGGCTGCCATCGGCCAGAGAATCAGTCAGACAGAGGGATCCCCACCCTCCTCCTACAGCGAGGTTAATGACAGGCTAGTAGACAGGAGGAGATCATTGCAGTATTATAGTGGAGTGGGTGCAGCCACAATCTACAACCTACTGTAAAGGTCTCTCTAGGTCTCTCTCTCTCGGTCTCTCTCTCTCTGTCTCTCTCTCTCTCTCTCTCTCTCTCTCTCTCTCTCTCTCTCACTCATTCTTCTCTCCCCTCTCTCTCTCTGTCTCTCTGTCTCTCTCACATCTCACTCTCTTTTTCTCTCTCTCTCTCTCTCTCTCACTCTCTTTTTCTCTCTCTCTCTCTCTCACTCATTCTTCTCTCCCCTCTCTCTCTCACTCTCTTTCTCTCTCTCTCTCTCTCTCTCACTCATTCTTCTCTCCCATCTCTCTCTCTCTCTCTCTCTCTCTCTCTCTCTCCAGCTCTCTCTCTCTCATTCTTCTCTCCCCCCTCTCTCTCTTCCCCCTCTCTCTGTCTCCCCCCTCTCTCTATCTCTTCCCCACCCCCCTCTCTCCTGTTATATTCTGTCCTACTGTGGGCTACATGTTACATTTGTCAAAAAGACAAATAAGAGGATTGTTAGCACATGAGATCCTGGATGTGTGTTCTGGTGATGTTTGTAGTGTGTTGTTGAGAATGGTGTCTGGCGGAGGTGTCATGTCACCTGTGAAACGTAACACTGGTGTCACTGTGCTGCTGCTGTGTCTGTGCTTCAGGAAGTGCCAAGAGACAATCAGTAAACAACTACATAATAAAGGTGTGCGTGTGCGTGTGCGCGTGTGCGTGTGTGTGTGTGTGTGTGTGTGTGTGTGTGTGTGTGTGTGTGTGTGTGTGTGTGTGTGTGTGTGTGTGTGTGTGTGTGTGTGTGTGTGTGTGTGTGTGTGTGTGTGCGTGCGTGCGTGTGTGTGTGCCTACACTAACGCCTGACTGAATAGGGGCTTGGCTGAGCTGAGGCTAAAGGGAATCACCTCCACACACACAGTTTGTAACACCATATCAACAGAATGAGAAATGAGAAAAAAATCTCTAATTTCTCTCAGATCAAAGACAGTAGTTACACCATACCTTAACCTTCCGGTTGTTATTGTAAAAGAGAATGAATTACCTGGTTAAATAAAGGAGAAATACATTAAATCCTGGTGATGACAGGCTGTGTGAAACATGATTCACAGCAGAGAGAGTAGAATATAGTCAAATCCAGGAATGCTCTCTGAACTCATGTAATTCCTACTCTGTAAAGCAACAAAGCATCCTACACTCATGCCGCCAAACTTACCCTAGTAAAACTGACTATCCTACCGATCCTCGACTTCGGCGATGTCATCTACAAAATATCTTCCAATACTCTACTCAGCAAACTGGATGCAGTCTATCACAGTGCCATCCGTTTTGTCACCAAAGCCCCATATACCACCCACCACTGCGACCTGTATGCTCTAGTCGGCTGGCCCTCGCTACATATTCGTCGCCAAACCCACTGGCCCCAGGTCATCTATAAGTCTATGCTTGGTAAAGCTCCACCTTATCTCAGCTCACTGGTCACGATAACAACACTCACCCGTAGCACACGTTCCAGCAGGTATATCTCACTGATCATCCCCAAAGCCAGCACCTCATTTGGCCTTTAATTCCAGTTCTCTGCTGCCAGTGACTGGAACAAATTGCAAAAATCGCTGAAGTTGGAGACTCTTATTTCCCTCACCAACTTTAAACATCAGCTACCTGAGCTGCTAACCGATCGTTGCAGCTGTACATAGTCCATCTGTAAATTGCCCACCCTATCTACCTACCTCATCCCCATACTGTTTTATTTTATTTACTTTTCTGCTCTTTTTGCACACCAGTATCTCTACTTGCACATCATCATCTGCTCATTTATCACTCCAGTGTTAATCTGCTAAATTGTAATTATTTGCTCCTATGGCCTATTTATTGCCTACCTCCTCATGCCTTTTGCACACACTGTATATAGACTTTCTTTTTTCTACTGTATCATTGACTTGTTTATTGTGTTATTGGCTTGTTTGTTTACTCCATGTGTAACTCTGTGTTGTTGTCTGTGTCACACTGCTTTGCTTTATCTTGGCCAGGTTGCAGTTGTAAATGAGAACTTGTTCTCAACTTGCCTACCTGGTTAAATAAAGGTGAAAATAAAAAAAATGATAAAATAAATACAAAATAGGTGTGTGGGCATTCTATGTTTTGTGTTCTAGGTTTTGGCCGGGTATGATTTCCAATCAGAGGCAGGTGTCTATCGTTGTCTCTGATTGGAAGCCATACTTAGGCAGCCTGTTTTTCCTTTGGTTTTTGTGGGTAGTTGTTTTGTCTGAGTGTACCTTACGGAACTGTTGTCAGTCGTTTTATTGTTTTGGTTCAAGTGTCTTCATTAAAAGTTTAAATATGAGCACTATACACGCTACGCCTTGATCTACTCATTTTGACGCCTGTGACAATCTCTTCTCTGGTTTAACGGTCAGTGGATGGATGGAGTTATCTCCTCCCTGGTTTAACGGTCAGTGGATGGATGGAGTTATCGCTTCCCTGGTTTAACGGTCAGCGGATGGATGGAGTTATCTCTTCCCTGGTTTAACGGTCAGCGGATGGATGGAGTTATCTCCTCCCTGGTTTAACGGTCAGTGGATGGATGGAGTTATCTCTTCCCTGGTTTAACGGTCAGCGGATGGATGGAGTTATCTCCTCCCTGGTTTAACGGTCAGCGGATGGATGGAGTTATCTCCTCCCTGGTTTAACGGTCAGCGGATGGATGGAGTTATCTCTTCCCTGGTTTAACGGTCAGCGGATGGATGGAGTTATCTCCTCCCTGGTTTAACGGTCAGTGGATGGATGGAGTTATCTCTTCCCTGGTTTAACGGTCAGCGGATGGATGGAGTTACCTCCTCCCTGGTTTAATAACGGTCAGCGGATGGATGGAGTTATCTCCTCCCTGGTTTAACGGTCAGCGGATGGATGGAGTTATCTCCTCCCTGGTTTAACGGTCAGCGGATGGATGGAGTTATCTCCTCCCTGGTTTAACGGTCAGCGGATGGATGGAGTTATCTCCTCCCTGGTTTAACGGTCAGCGGATGGATGGAGTTATCTCCTCCCTGGTTTAACGGTCAGCGGATGGATGGAGTTATCTCCTCCCTGGTTTAACGGTCAGTGGATGGATGGAGTTATCTCCTCCCTGGTTTAACGGTCAGTGGATGGATGGAGTTATCTCCTCCCTGGTTTAACGGTCAGTGGATGGATGGAGTTATCTCCTCCCTGGTTTAACGGTCAGTGGATGGATGGAGTTATCTCCTCCCTGGTTTAACGGTCAGCGGATGGATGGAGTTATCTCTTCCCTGGTTTAACGGTCAGCGGATGGATGGAGTTATCTCCTCCCTGGTTTAACGGTCAGTGGATGGATGGAGTTATCTCCTCCCTGGTTTAACGGTCAGTGGATGGATGGAGTTATCTCCTGATACATCCTTTTCATAATTGACTTTATGCCCACTGCGCCAAAAACAAGCCAGGTACAAATTCAAGAATAAAAAGCAGTGCTTTTTAGATATGGATTTCAGGCGTACATGTCATTTCTCCGTCCCTGTACAAGGCTGCATTTAGCCTGTCAGATACCCCACTCCGATAAAAAACAGCCTCACAAGGTGTATGGAAAATTGTATAAAAATAAGATTATATTCTATTGATCCCAAAGTGGTATGGGCTTGGAAAAAAATAACAAATCTATAATAAGGAAAAGAAAGAAGCAATAATTCAGAGGAATTGAAAGTATCGATTCCCATCCACAGCCATGAGCTCACACTAGAGAAGCATTTAGCCTGAGGGGGAGGAGAGGAGAGGCAATGCTGTATTCCCTTACTCATTACCACTCCCCCCCGTTCTCCTTGTTCTCCTCCCTCATTCTCCCCCAGTCCATTCCAGCCCAACGGTTGTTAAACTGCAAGCCTGGAGCCTTGGCCTGTCTGGTCGGTCTGGCTTGTCTGGCCTGTCTGGTCCGTCTGGCCCGTCTGGCCCGTCTGGCCTGTCTGGCCTGTCTAGTCTGTCTGGCCTGTCTGGCCTGTCTGGCCTGTCTAGTCTGTCTGGCCTGTCTGGCCTGTCTGGCCTGTCTGGCCTGTCTGGCCCGTCTGGCCTGTCTAGTCTGTCTGGCCTGTCTGGCCTGTCTAGTCTGTCTGGTCTGTCTGGTCTGTCTAGTCTGTCTGGCCTGTTTGGCCTGTCTGGCCTGTCTGGCCTGTCTGGTCTGTCTGGTCTGTCTGGCCTGTGTGGCCTGTCTGGTTAAAACTCACAGAGGCGAAAACACACCAAACACAAAGGAAACAATGGAAGTAATGTGTTTTATGTACATTGTATTTATAGTAGACATCCTAGGCTGTTGTGGAAGAGGCAGGTGAAGAGAATAGTGTGAAAGTACATACTATTCTAGTTGTGTTGGTTTCATTAGAAGGTATATAGTGTACAGTCCTACATGTTGAACACTGCTCAGTGGAGGTGTATGTGGGTCTGCGGTGTGCAGTGTTGTCTGTCCGTGTCCCAGTATGTATCAGTAGAGGGGTATTCAGGAGTGATTTCGGCTCCCTCCTCCCTCTCCACATACTGGCCTTACCTCTGACCCCCCTCCTTACCCTCTTCCTCTCCTCTCCTCTTCTCCAGGTCATTATTGTGAAATATGATGAGGCCTGGATATGCCCTCATGAAATTTCAATGAGCATTGATCTGTGTGATTGCAAGGAATCCTTCACATACTGGTTTGAGTAGGGGGAGAGGGAGGAGGAGAAGGATGATGAGGAGAGGGAGGAGGAGAAGGATGAGGAGAGGGAGGAAGAGAGGGAGATAGGGAGGGAGGAGGAGAAGGATGAGGAGAGGTAGGAAGAGAAGGATGAGGAGAGGGAGAAAGAGAGGGAGATAGGGAGGGAGGAGGAGAAGGATGAGGAGAGGGAGGAGGAGAAGGATGAGGAGAGGGAGGAGGAGAAGGATGATGAGGAGAGGGAGGAGGAGAAGGATGAGGAGAGGGAGGAAGAGAAGGATGAGGAGAGGGAGGAAGAGAAGGATGAGGAGAGGGAGGAAGAGAGGGCGATAGGGAGGGAGGAGGAGAAGGATGAGGAGAGGGAGGAAGAGAAGGATGAGGAGAGGGAGGAAGAGAGGGAGATAGGGAGGGAGGAGGAGAAGGATGAGGAGAGGGAGGAAGAGAAGGATGAGGAGAGGGAGGAAGAGAAGGATGAGGAGAGGGAGGAAGAGAGGGAGATAGGGAGGGAGGAGGAGAAGGATGAGGAGAGGGAGGAGGAGAAGGATGAGGAGAGGGAGGAAGAGAAGGATGAGGAGAGGGAGGAAGAGAAGCATGAGGAGAGGGAGGAAGAGAAGGATGAGGAGAGGGAGGAAGAGAAGGATGAGGAGAGGGAGGAAGAGAAGGAGGAGGAGAGGTGGGAAGAGAGGGATGAGGAGAGGGAGAAAGAGAGGGAGGAGGAGAGGGAGGAAGAGAGGGAGGAGGAGAGGGAGGAAGAGAGGGAGGAGGAGAGGGAGGAAGAGAGGGAGATAGGGAGGGAGGAGGAGAAGGATGAGGAGAGGTAGGAAGAGAAGGATGAGGAGAGGGAGAAAGAGAGGGAGATAGGGAGGGAGGAGGAGAAGGATGAGGAGAGGGAGGAGGAGAAGGATGAGGAGAGGGAGGAGGAGAAGGATGATGAGGAGAGGGAGGAGGAGAAGGATGAGGAGAGGGAGGAAGAGAAGGATGAGGAGAGGGAGGAAGAGAAGGATGAGGAGAGGGAGGAAGAGAGGGCGATAGGGAGGGAGGAGGAGAAGGATGAGGAGAGGGAGGAAGAGAAGGATGAGGAGAGGGAGGAAAAGAAGGATGAGGAGAGGGAGGAAGAGAGGTAGATAGGGAGGGAGGAGGAGAAGGATGAGGAGAGGGAGGAAGAGAAGGATGAGGAGAGGGAGGAAGAGAAGGATGAGGAGAGGGAGGAAGAGAGGGAGATAGGGAGGGAGGAGGAGAAGGATAAGGAGAGGGAGGAAGAGAAGGATGAGGAGAGGGAGGAAGAGAAGGATGAGGAGAGGGAGGAAGAGAAGGAGGAGGAGAGGGGGGAAGAGAGGGATGAGGAGAGGGAGGAGGAGAGGGAGGAAGAGAGGGAGGAGGAGAGGGAGGAAGAGAGGGAGGAGGAGAGGGAGGAAGAGAGGGAGGAGGAGAGGGAGGAAGAGAAGGATGAGGAGAGGGAGGAAGAGAAGGATGAGGAGAGGGAGGAAGAGAAGGATGAGGAGAGGGGGGAGTTGTGTTCATTTATTTATTGCTGTTTAGTTTTACTCGTTTGAATCTGTTCTGGTTTGGGGGAGAGCTGTCAGAACGCCTGTCCCTATGGGGTTCCTGAGTGGCGCACTGGTCTAAGGCACTGCATATCACTACGGACACCCTGGTTCAAATCCAGGCTGTATCACAACCGGCCGTGATTGGGAGTCCCATAGGGCGACGCACAATTGGCCCAGCGTTGCCCGGGTTTGGCCGGGGTAGGCCGCAATTGTAAATAAGAATTTGTTCTTAACTGACTTGCCTAGTTAAATAAATGTTCAATTTACAAACTAATAAATATGATTCCATGTCATTATTCTCCCATATACACTACTAGACTGTTGAAAATCAACAGTGTCAAAAACAACCAGCATGATCTTGGAAAATTCTCCTGACACTTTTTTTCCCCTTCTTGCTACGTTTGGCTGTGTGGTGTAGTGTGGTGTAGTGTAGTGTAGTGTAGTGTGGTGTGGTGTGGTGTAGTGTAGTGTAGTGTGGTGTGGTGTGGTGTGGTGTAGTGTGGTGTGGTGTGGTGTAGTGTGGTGTGGTGTAGTGTGGTGTGGTGTGGTGTAGTTTAGTGTGGTGTGGTGTAGTGTAGTGTAGTGTGGTGTGGTGTAGTGTGGTGTGGTGTAGTGTAGTGTGGTGTGGTGTAGTGTAGTGTGGTGTAGTGTAGTGTAGTGTGGTGTAGTGTAGTGTGGTGTAGTGTGGTGTGGTGTGGTGTGGTGTAGTGTGGTGTGGTGTGGTGTAGTGGTATGGTGTGGTGTAGTGGTATGGTGTGGTGTAGTGTGGTGTAGTGTGGTGTAGTGTGGTGTAGTGTAGTGTGGTGTGGTGTGGTGTAGTGTGGTGTGGTGTGGTGTGGTGTGGTGTGGTGTAGTGGTATGGTGTGGTGTAGTGGTATGGTGTGGTGTAGTGTGGTGTAGTGTGGTGTAGTGTGGTGTAGTGTAGTGTGGTGTGGTGTGGTGTGTAGTGTAGTGTGGTGTAGTGTGGTGTAGTGTGGTGTGGTGTAGTGTGGTGTGGTGTGGTGTGGTGTAGTGTAGTGTGGTGTGGTGTAGTGTAGTGTAGTGTGGTGTGGTGTAGTGTAGTGTGGTGTAGTGTGGTGTGGTGTGGTGTAGTGTGGTGTAGTGTGGTGTAGTGTGGTGTGCTGTAGGGTAGTGTGGTGTGGTGTAGTGTAGTGTAGTGTGGTGTGGTGTAGTGTAGTGTGGTGTGGTGTGGTGTAGTGTAGTGTGGTGTGGTGTAGTGTAGTGTAGTGTAGTGTAGTGTGGTGTAGTGTAGTGTAGTGTAGTGTGGTGTGGTGTGGTGTGGTGTGGTGTGGTGTGGTGTGGTGTAGTGGTATGGTGTGGTGTGGTGTAGTGTAGTGTAGTGTGGTGTGGTGTGGTGTGGTGTAGTGTGGTGTGGTGTAGTGTAGTGTGGTGTGGTATAGTGTAGTGTGGTGTGGTGTAGTGTGGTGTGGTGTAGTGTAGTGTGGTGTAGTGTGGTGTGGTGTAGTGTAGTGTGGTGTAGTGTGGTGTGAAGGGTTGCTGTAGTATCCAGTCATTGATCTCTGTGGTTGAGCAGGGTTACTAGATGAAGTAATGTATTGATCTCTGTGGTTGAGCAGGGTTACTAGATGAAGTAATGTATTGATCTCTGTGGTTGAGCAGGGTTACTAGATGAAGTAATGTATTGATCTCTGTGGTTGAGTAGGGTTACTAGATGAAGTAATGTATTGATCTCTGACTGTGGTTGAGCAGGGTTACTAGATGAAGTAATGTATTGATCTCTGACTGTGGTTGAGCAGGGTTACTAGATGAAGTAATGTATTGATCTCTGACTGTGGTTGAGCAGGGTTACTAGATGAAGTAATGTATTGATCTCTGACTGTGGTTGAGCAGGGTTACTAGATGAAGTAATGTATTGATCTCTGACTGTGGTTGAGCAGGGTTACTAGATGAAGTAATGTATTGATCTCTGACTGTGGTTGAGCAGGGGTTACTAGATGAAGTAATGTATTGATCTCTGACTGTGGTTGAGCAGGGTTTACTAGATGAAGTAATGTATTGATCTCTGACTGTGGTTGAGCAGGGTTACTAGATGAAGTAATGCTTATTGTGTTCTGAAGTAAACTCCAAACGACAAATTCCCTCTCCATATTGGGTGACTTTATAAAAAAATTGTTAAAAAATAAATAAATAAATATCATCACTGCAATCTCTTTTCTCTTCAGTAATTCTGCTGCTGACATTTTTATGCAAGAAGTCAAAATAAGGGCTGAGTTGGTACAAGCTGCTGCGCTGCCCTGCGTGCTATTTCTGTGTAAAACCACTAGCTAATGCAGGGAGAAACACAAACCAGCGTCTCTCCCCAAAGTCAACACGGGTTAACAAGTGGAACACAATGACACAGTTAGAGGAGTGAATTCTCCTGCATTATAAACACTCTCCATGTGGTTTGAGCTGTTTCACATGTAGAGAGGACAGAGATCACTTCTCCATTCAACAAACATGTTTATTTGGTCATGTTTCACTAACGTCATATCTATAGTGTTGTGTTTCAATAAACTGTCTGTTTTTAAAGACACAATGGCATGCGTTCCCTGATTAGATGGTGTGGGTTGTTGATTGACAGGCGTTTCCTGATTAGATGGTGTGGGTTGTTGATTGACAGGCGTTCCCTGATTAGATGGTGTGGGTTGTTGATTGACAGGCGTTTCCTGATTAGATGGTGTGGGTTGTTGATTGACAGGCGTTCCCTGATTAGATGGTGTGGGTTGTTGATTGACAGGCGTTTCCTGATTAGATGGTGTGGGTTGTTGATTGACAGGCGTTCCCTGATTAGATGGTGTGGGTTGTTGATTGACAGGCGTTCCCTGATTAGATGGTGTGGGTTGTTGATTGACAGGCGTTTCCTGATTAGATGGTGTGGGTTGTTGATTGACAGGCGTTTCCTGATTAGATGGTGTGGGTTGTTGATTGACAGGCGTTCCCTGATTAGATGGTGTGGGTTGTTGATTGACAGGCGTTTCCTGATTAGATGGTGTGGGTTGTTGATTGTTTGTCTTTAACATGTTCAGTTTTATAACTGTTTTGAGTAATTTTAATGAGACAAATTTGTAATGCAGAACAGCTTTTGACTGTGATTGTCTATGATTGGACTATGATTATAGCTTGTGGCAGGTAACCTAGTTACGAGTGTTGAGCCAGTCACTGGAAGGTTGTTAGTTCCAATCCCAGAGCCGACTAGGTAAGTGTCAAAGACACTTAACCCTAATTAGTCCTATACGTTGCTCTGGATAAGTGAAATCACTGTCAGCTTTTGACCACCTCTCCACTTCATTCATATGAATGGGAACATATGTACACATTTGAAAGCCTTTAAAGTCCCCTGTTATATCTGTTGGTCTCTTTGCATAGACTAGTACTTTGACCTTTGCCCCCATTCCCACACAGATTTAAATGTGTGTTCAGTAGGCTTTTTCTGTGTTGTAAGTGGAGGAAAGGTTAGTTCTTTCCTAAGACAAAACAAACATATTTTGTAACTGATTATTCTTCAGTGCTTTGAATGTTTTTCTCCTTCAGCCGGCATCAACAGTGAAGGGAAATCATGTTTTCTCTCTCAGCAGGCATCAACAGTGAAGGGAAATCATGTTTTCTCTCTCAGCAGGCATCAACAGTGAAGGGAAATCATGTTTTCTCTCTCAGCAGGCATCAACAGTGAAGGGAAATCATGTTTTCTCTCTCAGCAGGCATCAACAGTGAAGGGAAATCATGTTTTCTCTCTCAGCCGGCATCAACAGTGAAGGGAAATCATGTTTTCTCTCTCAGCAGGCATCAACAGTGAAGGGAAATCATGTTTTCTCTCTCAGCCGGCATCAACAGTGAAGGGAAATCATGTTTTCTCTCTCAGCAGGCATCAACAGTGAAGGGAAATCATGTTTTCTCTCTCAGCCGGCATCAACAGTGAAGGGAAATCATGTTTTTCTCTCTCAGCCGGCATCAACAGTGAAGGGAAATCATGTTTTCTCTCTCAGCAGGCATCAACAGTGAAGGGAAATCATGTTTTCTCTCTCAGCCGGCATCAACAGTGAAGGGAAATCATGTTTTCTCTCTCAGCCGGCATCAACAGTGAAGGGAAATCATGTTTTTAATGAACCACCACAAAACATCTCATTTTGCTCCAGTGCGTATTTCGCCTCAAACAGCTTGCTCCAGACAGTCTGCACGTCTCCCCTCCTCTCCTCCCCCTCCTCCCCTGGTCCTCTCACTCCTCTCCATCCCCCCTTCCCCTCCTCTCCTCTCCCCCCTCTTGCTGCCCTCTTACCTCTCATTAAGTGAATATTATCCGCTCTCCTAGTGCGAAGATTGTGCCCAATGTGGAAATCGATAGCAATAAAGGGGAGTAAACAGCCTCTGACATCCACAACTGCGTGGCCATGTTAACACACAGAGCAGAGCCCATCCATCTCCATATCCTCTTGTTAATGGAGCCTTTACAGGCAGCGTCACCCGGCCCCCAGCCCCGGCCCCCGCCTCCCTCCCTGGCCTCATCAACCTCCCTCCTCCTCCTCCCCCTCCTCCTCATCCTCCTACTAATCCATACACATTTCCAAAGCTTCATCAGCCCTTTCCCCCCTCACCCCACACCCCTTACTACACCCCAGACTCCTTACTACACCCCACACTCCTTACTACACCCCACACCCCTTACTACACCCCAGACTCCTTACTACACCCCACACTCCTTACTACACCCCACACCCCTTACTACACCCCAGACTCCTTACTACACCCCACACTCCTTACTACACCCCACACCCCTTACTACACCCCACACCCCTTACTACACCCCAGACTCCTTACTACACCCCACACTCCTTACTACACCCCACACCCCTTACTACACCCCAGACTCCTTACTACACCCCACACTCTTTACTACACCCCAGACTCCTTACTACACCCCAGACTCCTTACTACACCCCACACTCCTTACTACACCCCACACTCCTTACTACACCCCAGACTCCTTACTACACCCCAGACTCCTTACTACACCCCAGACTCCTTACTACACCCCACACTCCTTACTACACCCCACACCCCTTACTACACCCCACACTCCTTACTACACCCCAGACTCCTTACTACACCCCACACCCCTTACTACACCCCACACTCCTTACTACACCCCAGACTCCTTACTACACCCCACACTCCTCACTTCACCCCACACCCCTTACTACACCCCAGACTCCTTACTACACCCCACACTCCTTACTTCACCCCAGACTCCTTACTACACCCCACACTCCTTACTTCACCCCACACTCCTTACTACACCCCAGACTCCTTACTACACCCCAGACTCCTTACTACACCCCACACTCCTTACTACACCCCAGACTCCTTACTACACCCCACACTCCTTACTTCACCCCAGACTCCTTACTACACCCCACACTCCTTACTACACCCCACACTCCTTACTACACCCCAGACTCCTTACTACACCCCAGACTCCTTACTACACCCCAGACTGCTTACTACACCCCACACTCCTTACTACACCCCAGACTCCTTACTACACCCCACACTCCTTACTTCACCCCAGACTCCTTACTACACCCCACACTCCTTACTACACCCCACACTCCTTACTACACCCCACACTCCTTACTTCACCCCAGACTCCTTACTACACCCCAGACTCCTTACTACACCCCACACTCCTTACTACACCCCAGACTCCTTACTACACCCCACACTCCTTACTTCACCCCAGACTCCTTACTACACCCCACACTCCTTACTACACCCCACACTCCTTACTACACCCCAGACTCCTTACTACACCCCAGACTCCTTACTACACCCCAGACTCCTTACTACACCCTTTATCTCCCTTACTACACCCCACACTCCTTACTACACCCCACACTCCTTACTACACCCCAGACTCCTTACTACACCCCAGACTCCTTACTTCACCCTACACTCCTTACTGCACCCCACACTCCTTACTTCACCCCACACTCCTTACTACACCCCAGACTCCTTACTACACCCCAGACTCCTTACTACACCCCAGACTCCTTACTACACCCTTTATCTCCCTTACTACACCCCAGACTCCTTACTACACCCCAGACTCCTTACTACACCCCAGACTCCTTACTTCACCCCACACTCCTTACTACACCCAACACTCCTTACTACACCCCAGACTCCTTACTACACCCCACACTCCTTACTACACCCCAGACTCCTTACTACACCCCACACTCCTTACTACACCCCACACTCCTTACTACACCCTTCATCTCCCTTACTACACCCCACAATCCTTACTACACCCCACACCCCTTACTACACCCCAGACTCCTTACTTCACCCCACACTCCTTACTACACCCCACACCCCTTACTACACCCCAGACTCCTTACTTCACCCCACACTCCTTACTACACCCCAGACTCCTTACTACACCCCAGACTCCTTACTACACCCCAGACTCCTTACTACACCCCACACTCCTTACTACACCCCACACTCCTTACTTCACCCCACACTACTTACTTCACCCCACACTCCTTGCTACACCCTTCATCTCCCTTACTACACCCTTCATCTCCCTTACTTCACCTCACACCCCTTACTACACCCCATACTCCATACTACACCCCACACTCCTTACTACACCCTTCACTCCTTACTACACCCTTTATCTCCCTTACTACACCCCACACTCCTTACTACACCCTTCATCTCCCTTACTACACCCCACACTCCTTACTACACCCCATACTCCTTACTACACCCCACACTCCTTACTACACCCTTTATCTCCCTTACTACACCCCACACTCCTTACTTCACCCCACACTCCTTACTTCACCCCACACTCCTTACTTCACCCCACACTCCTTACTACACCCTTCATCTCCCTTACTACACCCCACACTCCTTACTTCACCCCACACTCCTTACTTCACCCCACACTCCTTACTTCACCCCACACTCCTTACTACACCCTTCATCTCCCTTACTACACCCCACACTCCTTACTTCACCCCACACTCCTCACTTCACCCCACACTCCTTACTTCACCCAACACTCCTTACTACACCCTTCATCTCACTTACTACACCCCACACTCCTTACTTCACCCCACACTCCTCACTTCACCCCACACTCCTTACTACACCCCACACTCCTTACTACACCCTTCATCTCCCTTACTACACCCCACACTCCTTACTTCACCCC
>NC_138294.1:84261606-84276606 GCF_965601325.2 Salmo salar | reverse complement strand
GTGCAGTGTCAGATTCCTGCAGGAATATCTCGCCTTTCAGCCCCTGTGGTGAAAACAGACATGATCTGATCCTTTTCAGAACAATGAAGCATTTGTATCCGTGTTAATGTGCAAACTGTTCAGCTTCAGAAGTGTGATTATTCTAGCAACAGGAATGGTCGAACCTTGTCATTCATCTCTACACCTGTCCATAAACTACACCTGTCCATGTCAAGATTTGTTTTCAACATTTCTTCAACACTTTCCATCTCTTTCTCTTTGGTGAACACATCCTTGGGCCGCTCAGAAGAGGGACCTCTTTTGTCACATCAAACCCTTTTCTCTGTCTGTCCTGTTGTTGAGTCTCTCCGAGCTTTTAAAGGCTACATTTGGGTTAAAGACAGGACCTCTTTAGAACAATGCTCTGGGGCTGGGCGGCCATCTTCTCTCCCCCTGCCTCCTCTCCACTATTCTGGCTCTTCTGTCGCTAGTTGCCTGCCTGGCTGGCTGTCAACAGGCGTGTAAATACGCTTGTCACCTCGCTCCCCTCTCTGACTGACATGCTTTTACATGTCTCTCTCTCTTCTGACACGATAAAGGGTTTAAACCAGTAATTGCAATGCTAAACGTAAAAAGTAAATGTCCTTTAAAATCTCCAGATTACCATACCATACGTGCTTTTAACACTCACTTTCATAAATAAGGGTAATCTAGCTTCATGGGAATGTGAAATGACTACCATTAGCTACGATCATATATTTAAATCCCCTCCACTCTTCTTTACATTGACTTCCATTAGCTACGATCATATATGTAAATCCCCTCCACTCTTCTTTACATTAGCTTTGTTATCTCTAGATAGTTTAACTAATAAAAAGCTCACTTTAAAGGGTGAATCCACAGTTAAAACAATAACAAAGCTGCTCTCAAATCAAATCAAATTGTATTAGTCACATGCGCCGAATACAACAGGTGTAGACCTTACAGTGAAATGCTTACTTACCAACAATGTAGTTAAAAAAAACAAACAGATAAGAATAAAAAATAAAAGTAACAAGTAATTTAAGAGCATCAGTAAAATAACAATAGCGAGACTATATACACGGGGGGTACCGGTACAGAGTCAATGTGCGGGGGCACCGGTTAGTTGAGGTAGTATGTAAATGTAGTTATTAAAGTGACTATGCATAGATGACAACAACAGAGAGTAGCAGCGGTGTAAGGGGGGGGGGGGGGGAATGCAAATGGTCTGGGTAGCCATTTGATTAGGTGTTCAGGAGTCATGGCTTGGGGGTAGAAGCTGTTTAGAAGCCTCTTGGACCTAGACTTGGCGCTCCGGTACCACTTGCTCTGCGATAGCAGAGAGAACAGTCTATGACTAGGGTGGCTGGAGTCTTTGACAATTTTTAGGACCTTCCTCTGACACCGCCTGGTATAGAGGTCCTGGATGGCAGGGAGCTTGGCACCAGTGATGTACTGGGCCGTTTGCACTACCCTCTGTAGTGCCTTGCGGTCAGAGGCCGAGCAGTTGCCGTACCAGGCAGTGATGCAACCAGTCAGGATGCTCTCGATGGTGCAGCTGTTGAACCTTTTGAGGATCTGAGGACCCATGCCAAATCTTTTCAGTCTCCTGAGGGGGAATAGGTTTTGTCAAGCCCTCTTCACGACTGTCTTGGTGTGCTTGGACCATGTTAGTTTGTTGGTGATGTGGATACCAAGGAACTTGAAGCTCTCTACCTGCTCCACTGCAGCCCTGTCGATGAGAATGGGGGCGTGCTCGGTCCTCTTTTTCCTGTAGTCCACAATCATCTCCTTTGTCTTGATCATGTTGAGGGAGAGGTTGTTGTCCTGGCACCACACGGCCAGGTCTCTGACCTCCCCCCTATAGGCTGTCTCGTCATTGTCGGTGATCAGGCCTACCACTGTTGTGTCATCGGCAAACTTAATGATGGTGTTGATGTCGTGCCTGGCCTTGCAGTCATGAGTGAACAGGGAGTACAGGAGGGGACTGAGCACGCACCCCTGAGGGTCCCCTGTGTTGAGGATCAGCGTGGTGGATGTGTTGTTACCTACCCTTACCACCTGGGGGCGGCACGTCAGGAAGTCCAGGATCCAGTTGCAGAGGGAGGTATTTAGTCCCAGGATCCTTAGCTTAGTGATGATCTTTGAGGGTACTATGGTGTTGAACGCTGAGCTGTAGTCAATGAACAGCATTCTCACATAGGTGTTCCTTTTGTCCCGGTCGGAAAGGGCAGTGTGAAGTGCAATAGAGATTGCATCATCTGTGGATCTGTTGTGACGGTATGCAAATTGGAGTGTGTCTAGGGTTTCTGGGATAATGGTGTTGATGTGAGCCATGGATCAGCCTTTCTAAGCACTTCATGGCTACAGACGTGAGTGCTACGGGTCGGTAGTCATTTAGGCAGGTTATCTTAGTGTTCTCGGGCACAGGCCCTATGGTGTTCTGCTTAAAACATGTTGGTAGTACAGACTCGGACAGGGACATGATGAAAATGTCAGTGAAAGCCTGTTTTGGTAAAAAGCTAAGGGCCTGGAGAAATGTAACCACTCTCAGATTAATAGACGCAATGACTGACCATCCATGATATCAAAATGATTTTTATTAACCATGTTGTGAGTGTACAGTGTTTGTTTACGTTTACAATGTTTACAAACATTGGAGAAAAACAAGCTTATCTGTTGTGTTCTCATGGGGTGTGACAGTTAAACTAAGCTCATGAGACATTCCTAAGTTATATTCTTGAAGAATCAATGGGTTTATATCATTAATTAACAAGTAAAAAAAATAGGTGTAGCAACTACGTATTGCCCCTTTAAAGCAATCACAGGCTGGAAAGGGCCTTGGTACCAGTCTGGTTCCTCGATGTATTCAGGACAGTCACTTTCCTACTCTTGATAGATACACATATTGTACTTCCTGTTGAACACAACTTCAGAAATGAGCTGTAAAATTAATAAAACAAGATGAATACTGTACGAAGAGTGAACTCCATTCCAGATGATATTCTGACCGTATGACGAAAACATTCATTGTTATAAGATTATATTACAGTACTCTAACCGTTCAGTATTGTGCGTGTGTGTGTCCTCAGCTCTAAACGAACCCACCATCGACTACGGTTTCCAGCGACTGCAGAAGGTCATCCCCCGGCACCCTGGGGATCCAGAACGCCTTCCAAAGGTACCAGTCACATTTCCTGTTCTTCAAATGACCAATCAGTCCACAGCCTGTACCCTAACTGTCCAATCAGAGTCTACACGTCTAAACCATTACGACCAACGGATCATTTCTCTTTAGATGTGTCAGTTTTGTCCTCTCCAAATCCAAATCAAATCAAAGGTTATTCGTAACGTACACAGTTTAAAGCAGGTATATAAAGGTGCAGTGAAATGCTTACTTGTAAGCTCCCTCAACAGTGCGGTACAAATATCAATATCAATACAATCAAAGTCAAATGAACATCCAGTACAGCACTCCTGCAGATCCAGCTGAACCTTAGTGTTCTGTAGTCGTAGTGGGTCATGACCCTGGGATCCAGCTGAACCTTAGTGTTCTGTAGCCGTGTTGGGTCACGACCCTGCAGATCCAACTGAACCTTAGTGTTCTGTAGCCGTAGTGGGTCACGACCCTGCAGATCCAGCTGAACCTTAGTGTTCTGTAGCCGTAGTGGGTCACGACCCTGCAGATCCAGCTGAACCTTAGTGTTCTGTAGCCGTAGTGGGTCACGACCCTGGGATCTAGCTGAACCTTAGTGTACTGTAGTCGTAGTGGGTCACGACCCTGCAGATCCAGCTGAACCTTAGTGTTCTGTAGCCGTGTTGGGTCAGGACCCTGGGATCCAGCTGAACCTTAGTGTTCTGTAGCCATAGTGGGTCACGACCCTGGGTGTTCCCCAGCTGAACCTTAGTGTTCTGTAGCCGTAGTGGGTCACGACCCTGGGTGTTCCCCAGCTGAACCTTAGTGTTCTGTAGCCGTAGTGGGTCACGTTCCTGGGTGTTCCCCAGCTGAACCTTAGTGTTCTGTAGCCGTAGTGGGTCACGACCCTGGGTGTTCCCCAGCTGAACCTTAGTGTTCTGTAGCTGTAGTGGGTCACGACCCTGGGTGTTCCCCAGCTGAACCTTAGTGTTCTGTAGCCGTAGTGGGTCACGACCCTGGGTGTTCCCCAGCTGAACCTTAGTGTTCTGTAGCCGTAGTGGCCATGACCCTGGGTGTTGCCCAGCTGAACCTTAGTGTTCTGTCGCCGTAGTGGATCACGACCCTGGGTGTTCCCCAGCTGAACCTTAGTGTTCTGTAGCTATAGTGGAATACGACCCTGGGTGTTCCCCAGCTGAACCTTAGTGTTCTGTAGCTGTAGTGGGTCACGACCCTGGGTGTTCCCCAGCTGAACCTTAGTGTTCTGTAGCCGTAGTGGATCACGACCCTGGGTGTTCCCCAGCTGAACCTTAGTGTTCTGTAGCCGTAGTGGGTCACGACCCTGGGTGTTCCCCAGCTGAACCTTAGTGTTCTGTAGCCGTAGTGGATCACGACCCTGGGTGTTCCCCAGCTGAACCTTAGTGTTCTGTAGCCGTAGTGGGTCACGACCCTGGGTCTTCCCCAGCTGAACCTTAGTGTTCTGTAGCCGTAGTGGATCACGACCCTGGGTGTTCCCCAGCTGAACCTTAGTGTTCTGTAGCCGTAGTGGGTTACGACCCTGGGTGTTCCCCAGCTGAACCTTAGTGTTCTGTAGCCGTAGTGGGTCACGACCCTGGGTGTTCCCCAGCTGAACCTTAGTGTTCTGTAGCCGAAGTGGATCACGACCCTGGGTGTTCCCCAGCTGAACCTTAGTGTTCTGTAGCCGTAGTGGATCACGACCCTGGGTGTTCCCCAGCTGAACCTTAGTGTTCTGTAGCCGTAGTGGGTCACGACCCTGGGTGTTCCCCAGCTGAACCTTAGTGTTCTGTAGCCGTAGTGGATCACGACCCTGGGTGTTCCCCAGCTGAACCTTAGTGTTCTGTAGCCGTAGTGGGTCACGACCCTGGGTGTTCCCCAGCTGAACCTTAGTGTTCTGTAGCCGCAGTGGATCACGACCCTGGGTGTTCCCCAGCTGAACCTTAGTGTTCTGTAGCCGTAGTGGATCACGACCCTGGGTGTTCCCCAGCTGAACCTTAGTGTTCTGTAGCCGTAGTGGATCACGACCCTGGGTGTTCCCCAGCTGAACCTTAGTGTTCTGTAGCCGTAGTGGGTCACGACCCTGGGTGTTCCCCAGCTGAACCTTAGTGTTCTGTAGCCGTAGTGGATCACGACCCTGGGTGTTCCCCAGCTGAACCTTAGTGTTCTGTAGCCGCAGTGGGTCACGACCCTGGGTGTTCCCCAGCTGAACCTTAGTGTTCTGTAGCCGTAGTGGGTCATGACCCTGGGTGTTCCCCAGCTGTCTCCATCTGATGAGTTGTTTCTCACTAAAGCGCGTCCAGAAACGCTCACATGTGACATCAAAGTGAACAGACTCACGTGCCAACAACGGTGGAGTCCTTATTCATCTCCAATGTCAACGACACACAGACTCCTTCCTGCACATGTGTTAACGATGTCACATGTGGCTGTGCGAACACGTTCAATGGAAGGGCAGAGACGTTGACATCACTGCTGTAGAAGAGCAGTTAACGTTACCTAGAGATGGTACCAAAGCAAAGCAACAATCCTTTATTCCCTCACCTGCAGTGTGTGTGTGTGTGTGTGTGTGTGTGTGTGTGTGTGTGTGTGTGTGTGTGTGTGTGTGAGCTGCAGAAAAGCAGAGTGTAAATTGATTCTTTGGAAGTAATAAATATACAGCACTTTATCTTGTTATATGCACCCATACTCTGTCGCCCTGCTGGAAGAACAACACTTATAGAGGAACAGAAAGGTCATTAGGAGCTTCTCCACTCCTCCGCTAGCCTTACCCTGCCCCGCTGCTGTTCCCATCCTACCCTCCCTTACCCAGCCCCGCTCCTGTTCCCATCCTACCTTCCCTTACCCAGCCCCGCTGCTGTTCCCATCCTACCCTCCCTTACCCAGCCCCGCTCCTGTTCCCATCCTACCCTCCCTTACCCAGCCCCGCTCCTGTTCCCATCCTACCCTCCCTTACCCAGCCCCGCTCCTGTTCCATCCTACCCTCCCTTACCCAGCCCAGCTCCTGTTCCCATCCTACCCTCCCTTACCCAGCCCCGCTCCTGTTCCCATCCTACCCTCCCTTACCCAGCCCCGCTCCTGTTCCCATCCTACCCTCTCTTACCCAGCCCCGCTCCTGTTCCCATCCAACCCTCCCTTACACAGCCCCGCTCCTGTTCCCATCCAGCCCTCCCTTACCCAGCCCTGCTGTCCTGTTCCCATCCTACCCTCCCTTACCCAGCCCCGCTCCTGTTCCCATCCTACCCTCCCTTACCCAGCCCCGCTCCTGTTCCATCCTACCCTCCCTTACCCAGCCCTGCTCCTGTTCCCATCCTACCCTCCCTTACCCAGCCCTGCTCCTGTTTCCTACCCTCCCTTACCCAGCCCCGCTCCTGTTCCCATCCTACCCTCTCTTACCCAGCCCCGCTCCTGTTCCCATCCAACCCTCCCTTACACAGCCCCGCTCCTGTTCCCATCCAGCCCTCCCTTACCCAGCCCTGCTGTCCTGTTCCCATCCTACCCTCCCTTACCCAGCCCTGCCCCTGTTCCCATCCAACCCTCCCTTACCCAGCCCCGCTCCTGTTCCCATCCTGCCCTCCCTGACCCAGCCCTGCTCCTGTTCCCATCCTACCCTCCCTACCCAGCCCTGCTGTCCTGTTCCCATCCTACCCTCCCTTACCCACCCTGCTGTCCTGTTCCCATCCTACCCTCCCTTACCCAGCCCTTTCCTGTTCCCATCCTACCCTCCCTTACCCAGCCCCGCTCCTGTTCCATCCTACCCTCCCTTACCCAGCCCAGCTCCTGTTCCCATCCAACCCTCCCTTACCCAGCCCCGCTCCTGTTCCCATTCAACCCTCCCTTACCCAGCCCCGCTCCTGTTCCCATCCAACCCTCCCTTACACAGCCCCGCTCCTGTTCCCATCCAGCCCTCCCTTACCCAGCCCTGCTGTCCTGTTCCCATCCTACCCTCCCTTACCCAGCCCCGCTCCTGTTCCCATCCTACCCTCCCTTACCCAGCCCCGCTCCTGTTCCATCCTACCCTCCCTTACCCAGCCCAGCTCCTGTTCCCATCCAACCCTCCCTTACCCAGCCCCGCTCCTGTTCCCATTCAACCCTCCCTTACCCAGCCCCGCTCCTGTTCCCATCCTACCCTCCCTTACCCAGCCCCGCTCCTGTTCCCATCCTACCCTCCCTTACCCAGCCCCGCTCCTGTTCCCATCCAACCCACCCTTACCCAGCCCTGCTCCTGTTCCCATCCTGCCCTCCCTTACACAGCCCCGCTCCTGTTCCCATCCTACCCTCCCTTACCCAGCCCTGCTGTCCTGTTCCCATCCTACCCTCCCTGACCCAGCCCTGCTCCTGTTCCCATCCTACCCTCCCTTACCGAGCCCAGCTCCTGTTCCCATCCTACCCTCCCTTACCCAGCCCTTCCTCCTGTTCCCATCCTGCCCTCCCTTACCCAGCCCTGCTGTCCTGTTCCCATCCTACCCTCCCTTACCCACCCTGCTGTCCTGTTCCCATCCTACCCTCCCTTACCCAGCCCTTTCCTGTTCCCATCCTACCCTCCCTTACCCAGCCCAGCTCCTGTTCCCATCCTACCCTCCCTTACCGAGCCCAGCTCCTGTTCCCATCCTGCCCTCCCTTACCCAGCCCTGCTGTCCTGTTCTCATCCTACCCTCCCTTACCCACCCTGCTGTCCTGTTCCCATCCTACCCTCCCTTACCCAGCCCTTTCCTGTTCCCATCCTACCCTCCCTTACCCAGCCCAGCTCCTGTTCCCATCCTACCCTCCCTTACCGAGCCCAGCTCCTGTTCCCATCCTACCCTCCCTTACCCAGCCCTTCCTCCTGTTCCCATCCTACCCTCCCTTACCCAGCCCTGCTCCTGTTCCCATCCTACCCTCCCTTACCCAGCCCTGCTGTCCTGTTCCCATCCTACACTCCCTTACCCAGCCCTGCTGTCATGTTCCCATCCTACCCTCCCTGACCCAGCCCTGCTCCTGTTCCCATCCTACCCTCCCTACCCAGCCCTGCTGTCCTGTTCCCATCCTACCCTCCCTTACCCAGCCCTGCTGTCCTGTTCCCATCCTACCCTCCCTTACCCTTACCCAGCCCTGCTATCCTGTTCCCATCCTACCCTCCCTTACCCAGCCCCGTTCCTGTTCCCATCCTACCCTCCCTTACCCTTACCCAGCCCTGCAGTCCTGTTCCCATCCTACACTCCCTTACCCAGCCCTACTCCCGTTCCCATCCTACCCTCCCTTACCCAGCCCTGCTGTCCTGTTCCCATCCTACCCTCCCTTACCTAGCCCTGCTCCTGTTCCCATCCTACCCTCCCTGACCCAGCCCTGCTGTCCTGTTCCCATCCTACCCTCCCTTACCCTGCCCTGCTCCTGTTTCCTACCCTCCCTTACCCAGCCCTGCTGTCCTGTTCCCATCCTACCCTCCCTTACCCAGCCCTGCTGTCCTGTTCCCATCCTACACTCCCTTACTCAGCCCTGCTCCCGTTCCCATCCTACCCTCCCTTACCCAGCCCCGCTCCTGTTCCTATCCTACCCTCCATTACCCAGCCCTGGTGTCCTGTTCCCATCCTACCCTCCCTGACCCAGCCCTGCTGTCCTGTTCCCATCCTACCCTCCCTTACCCAGCCCCGCTCCTGTTCCCATTCTACCCTCCCTGACTCAGCCCCGCTCCTGTTCCCTTCCTACCCTCCCTGACCCAGCTGCTCCTGGCTGTTCCCATCCTACACTCCCTTACCCAGCCCCACTCCTGTTCCCATCCTACCCTCCCTGACCCAGCTGCTGCTGGCTGTTCCCATGCTACCCTCCCTTACACAGCCCCGTTCCTGTTCCCATCCTACCCTCCCTTACCCAGCCCCGCTCCGGTTCCATCCTACCCTCCCTTACCCAGCCCCGCTCCTGTTCCCATCCAACCCTCCCTTACCCAGCCCCGCTCCTGTTCCCATCCTGCCCTCCCTTACCCAGCCCTGCTCCTGTTCCCATCCAACCCTCCCTTACCCAGCCCCGCTCCTGTTCCCATCCTACCCTCCCTTACCCAGCCCCGCTCCTGTTCCCATCCTACACTCCCTTACCCAGCCCCGCTCCTGTTCCCATTCTACCCTCGGTTACCCAGCCCTGCTGTCCTGTTCCCATCCTACCCTCCCTTACCCAGCCCCGCTCCTGTTCCCATTCTACACTCCCTTACCCAGCCCCGCTCCTGTTCCCATCCAACCCTCCCTTACCCAGCCCCGCTCCTGTTCCCATCCAACCCTCCCTTACCCAGCCCCGCTCCTGTTCCCATCCAACCCTCCCTTACCCAGCCCTGCTGTCCTGTTCCCATCCAACCCTCCCTTACCCAGCCCCGCTCCTGTTCCCATCCAACCCTCCCTTACCCAGCCCTGCTCTTGTTCCCATCCTGCCCTCCCTTACACAGCCCCGCTCCTGTTCCCATCCTACCCTCCCTTACCCAGCCCTGCTGTCCTGTTCCCATCCTGCCCTCCCTGACCCAGCCCTGCCCCTGTTCCCATCCTACCCTCCCTACCCAGCCCTGCTGTCCTGTCCTGTTCCCATCCTACCCTCCCTTACCCAGCCCTGCTGTCCTGTTCCCATCCTACCCTCCCTTACCCTTACCCAGCCCTGCTGTCCTGTTCCCATCCTACCCTCCCTTACCCACCCTGCTGTCCTGTTCCCATCCTACCCTCCCTTACCCAGCCCTTTCCTGTTCCCATCCTACCCTCCCTTACCCAGCCCAGCTCCTGTTCCCATCCTACCCTCCCTTTCCCAGCCCTTCCTCCTGTTCCCATCCTACCCTCCCTTACCCAGCCCTTCCTCCTGTTCCCATCCTACCCTCCCTTACCCAGCCCTGCTGTCCTGTTCCCATCCTACCCTCCCTTACCCAGCCCCGCTCCTGTTCCCATCCTACCCTCCCTTACCCAGCCCCGCTCCTGTTCCCATCCTACCCTCCCTTACCCAGCCCTGCTGTCCTGTTCCCATCCTACCCTCCCTGACTCAGCCCTGCTCCTGTTTCCTACCCTCCATTACCCAGCCCTGCTCCTGTTTCCTACCCTCCCTTACCCAGCCCTGCTGTCCTGTTCCCATCCTACCCTCCCTTACCCAGCCCCGCTCCTGTTCCCATCCTACCCTCCCTTACCCAGCCCTGCTCCTGTTCCCATCCTACCCTCCCTTACCCAGCCCTGCTGTCCTGTTCCCATCCTACCCTCCCTTACCCAGCCCCGCTCCTGTTCCCATCCTACCCTCCCTTACCCAGCCCTGCTGTCATGTTCCCATCCTACCCTCCCTGACCCAGCCCTGCTCCTGTTCCCATCCTACCCTCCCTACCCAGCCCTGCTGTCCTGTTCCCATCCTACCCTCCCTTACCCAGCCCTGCTGTCCTGTTCCCATCCTACCCTCCCTTACCCAGCCCTACTGTCCTGTTCCCATCCTACCCTCCCTTACCCTTACCCAGCCCTGCTGTCCTGTTCCCATCCTACCCTCCCTTACCCAGCCCCGTTCCTGTTCCCATCCTACCCTCCCTTACCCTTACCCAGTCCTGCTGTCCTGTTCCCATCCTACACTCCCTTACCCAGCCCTACTCCCGTTCCCATCCTACCCTCCCTTACCCAGCCCTGCTGTCCTGTTCCCATCCTACCCTCCCCTACCCAGCCCCGCTCCTGTTCCCATCCTACACTCCCTTACCCAGCCCCGCTCCTGTTCCCATTCTACCCTCCCTTACCCAGCCCTGCTGTCCTGTTCCCATCCTACCCTCCCTTACCCAGCCCCGCTCCTGTTCCCATTCTACACTCCCTTACCCAGCCCCGCTCCTGTTCCCATCCAACCCTCCCTTACCCAGCCCTGCTCCTGTTCCCATCCTGCCCTCCCTTACCCAGCCCTGCTCCTGTTCCCATCCTACCCTCCCTTACCCAGCCCTGCTCCTGTTCCCATCCAACCCTCCCTTACCCAGCCCCGCTCCTGTTCCCATCCTACCCTCCCTGACCCAGCCCTGCCCCTGTTCCCATCCTACCCTCCCTACCCAGCCCTGCTGTCCTGTTCCCATCCTACCCTCCCTTACCCAGCCCTGCTGTCCTGTTCCCATCCTACCCTTCTTTACCCAGCCCTGCTGTCCTGTTCCCATCCTACCCTCCCTTACCCACCCTGCTGTCCTGTTCCCATCCTACCCTCCCTTACCCAGCCCTTTCCTGTTCCCATCCTACCCTCCCTTACCCAGCCCAGCTCCTGTTCCCATCCTACCCTCCCTTACCCAGCCCTTCCTCCTGTTCCCATCCTACCCTCCCTTACCCAGCCCTTCCTCCTGTTCCCATCCTACCCTCCCTTACCCAGCCCTGCTGTCCTGTTCCCATCCTACCCTCCCTTACCCAGCCCCGCTCCTGTTCCCATCCTACCCTCCCTTACCCAGCCCCGCTCCTGTTCCCATCCTACCCTCCCTTACCCAGCCCTGCTGTCCTGTTCCCATCCTACCCTCCCTGACCCAGCCCTGCTCCTGTTTCCTACCCTCCATTACCCAGCCCTGCTCCTGTTTCCTACCCTCCCTTACCCAGCCCTGCTGTCCTGTTCCCATCCTACCCTCCCTTACCCAGCCCCGCTCCTGTTCCCATCCTACCCTCCCTTACCCAGCCCTGCTCCTGTTCCCATCCTACCCTCCCTTACCCAGCCCTGCTGTCCTGTTCCCATCCTACCCTCCCTTACCCAGCCCCGCTCCTGTTCCCATCCTACCCTCCCTTACCCAGCCCTGCTGTCATGTTCCCATCCTACCCTCCCTGACCCAGCCCTGCTCCTGTTCCCATCCTACCCTCCCTACCCAGCCCTGCTGTCCTGTTCCCATCCTACCCTCCCTTACCCAGCCCTGCTGTCCTGTTCCCATCCTACCCTCCCTTACCCAGCCCTACTGTCCTGTTCCCATCCTACCCTCCCTTACCCTTACCCAGCCCTGCTGTCCTGTTCCCATCCTACCCTCCCTTACCCAGCCCCGTTCCTGTTCCCATCCTACCCTCCCTTACCCTTACCCAGCCCTGCTGTCCTGTTCCCATCCTACACTCCCTTACCCAGCCCTACTCCCGTTCCCATCCTACCCTCCCTTACCCAGCCCTGCTGTCCTGTTCCCATCCTACCCTCCCCTACCCAGCCCTGCTGTCCTGTTCCCATCCTACACTCCCTTACCCAGCCCCGCTCCTGTTCCATCCTACCCTCCCTTACCCAGCCCCGCTCCTGTTCCCATCCAACCCTCCATTACCCAGCCCTGCTCCTGTTTCCTACCCTCCCTTACCCAGCCCTGCTGTCCTGTTCCCATTCTACCCTCCCTTACCCAGCCCCGCTCCTGTTCCCATCCTACCCTCCCTTACCCAGCCCTGCTCCTGTTCCCATCCTACCCTCCCTTACCCAGCCCTGCTGTCCTGTTCCCATCCTACCCTCCCTTACCCAGCCCCGCTCCTGTTCCCATCCTACCCTCCCTTACCCAGCCCTGCTGTCATGTTCCCATCCTTCCCTCCCTGACCCAGCCCTGCTCCTGTTCCCATCCTACCCTCCCTACCCAGCCCTGCTGTCCTGTTCCCATCCTACCCTCCCTTACCCAGCCCTGCTGTCCTGTTCCCATCCTACCCTCCCTTACCCAGCCCTACTGTCCTGTTCCCATCCTACCCTCCCTTACCCTTACCCAGCCCTGCTGTCCTGTTCCCATCCTACCCTCCCTTACCCAGCCCCGTTCCTGTTCCCATCCTACCCTCCCTTACCCTTACCCAGCCCTGCTGTCCTGTTCCCATCCTACACTCCCTTACCCAGCCCTACTCCCGTTCCCATCCTACCCTCCCTTACCCAGCCCTGCTGTCCTGTTCCCATCCTACCCTCCCCTACCCAGCCCTGCTGTCCTGTTCCCATCCTACACTCCCTTACCCAGCCCTGCTCCCGTTCCCATCCTACCCTCCCTTACCCAGCCCCGCTCCTGTTCCTATCCTACCCTCCCTGACCCAGCCCTGCTGTCCTGTTCCCATCCTACCCTCCCTTACCCAGCCCTGCTCCTGTTTCCTACCCTCCCTTACCCAGCCCTGCTGTCCTGTTCCCATCCTACCCTCCCTTACCCAACCCCGCTCCTGTTCCCATTCTACCCTCCCTTACCCAGCCCCGCTCCTGTTTCCATCCTACCCTCCCTTACCCAGCCCTGCTGTTCTGTTCCCATCCTACCCTCCCTGACTCAGCCCCGCTCCTGTTCCCTTCCTACCCTCCCTGACCCAGCTGCTCCTGGCTGTTCCCATCCTACACTCCCTTACCCAGCCCCACTCCTGTTCCCATCCTACCCTCCCTGACCCAGCTACTGCTGGCTGTTCCCATCCTACCCTCCCTGACCCAGCCCCACTCCTGTTCCCATTCTACCCTCCCTGACCCAGCCCAGCTCCTGTTCCCATCCTACCCTCCCTGACCCAGCTGCTGCTGGCTGTTCCCATCCTACCCTCCCCGACCCAGCCCCGCTCCTGTTCCCATTCTACCCTCCCTGACCCAGCCCAGCTCCTGTTCCCATCCTACCCTCCCTGACCCAGCTTCTCCTGGATGTTCCCATCCTACCCTCCCTGACCCAGCTGCTCCTGGCTGTTCCCATCCTACACTCCCTTACCCAGCCCCGCTCCTGTTCCCATCCTACCCTCCCTTACCCAGCCCTGCTCCTTTTTTCCATCCTACCCTCCCTGACCCAGTTGCTCCTGGCTTTTCCCAACCTACCCTCCCTGACCCAGCTGCTCCTGGCTGTTCCCATCCTACCCTCCCTGACCCAGCTGCTCCTGGCTGTTCCCATCCTACCCTCCCTGACCCAGCTGCTCCTGTTCCCATCCTACCCTCCCTGACCCAGCTTCTCCTGGCTGTTCCCATCCTACCTTCCCTGACCCAGCTGCTCCTGGCTGTTCCCATCCTACCCTTCCTGACCCAGCTACTCCTGGCTCTGCTCTGCCTGGTCCTTAGGAGAGAACATGGGGAGAGAAACACAGGCACTGACCGTCAGCACACACAAACACACACATACTATATGGACTTAGAGTAGGCTGTCTTCTATCTCACCTGGACTCTGGTGAGGGAAATGACTGAAAACAACCTGGACTCTGGTGAGGGAAATGACTGAAAACAACCTGGACTACCACCCCCACTGATGAGTTTATCTGTGTTAGTACTGACCAGCCCACCACCCCCTCTACCACCCCCACTGATGTGTTTATCTGTGTTAGTACTGACCAGCCCACCACCCCCTCTACCACCCCCACTGATGTGTTTATCTGTGTTAGTACTGACCAGCCCACCACCCCCTCTACCACCCCCACTGATGAGTTTATCTGTGTTAGTACTGACCAGCCCACCACCCCTCTCTACCACCCCCACTGATGTGTTTATCTGTGTTAGTACTGACCATCCCACCACCCCCTCTACCACCCCCACTGATGAGTTTATCTGTGTTAGTACTGACCAGCCCACAACCCCCTCTACCACGCCCACTGATGAGTTTATCTGTGTTAGTACTGACCAGCCCACAACCCCCTCTACCACCCCCACTGATGAGTTTATCTGTGTTAGTACTGACCAGCCCACAACCCCCTCTACCACCCCCACTGATGAGTTTATCTGTGTTAGTACTGACCAGCCCACCACCCCCTCTACCACCCCCACTGATGAGTTTATCTGTGTTAGTACTGACCAGCCCACCACCCCCTCTACCACCCCCACTGATGAGTTTATCTGTGTTAGTACTGACCAGCCCACAACCCCCTCTACCACGCCTACCACCCAGCCTGGCTGCAGCTGTTCTGGGAAGGACAGACCTGATAAACCTCTATAGGTAGTGATGGTGACAAAGCCAGTTGGGTCTGTCTGCTCTCTAGCTCTGCTCT
>NC_138294.1:84249106-84256606 GCF_965601325.2 Salmo salar | reverse complement strand
TGATATTGATTGTGTGTGATAGTGATTTTGTGTGATAGTGATAGTGTGTGATAGTGATAGTGTGTGATAGTGATAGTGTGTGATAGTGATAGTGTGTGATAGTGTGTGATAGTGATAGTGTGTGATAGTGATAGTGTGTGATAGTGATAGTGTATGTGTGATAGTGTGTGATAGTGATAGTGTATGTGTGATAGTGTGTGTGTGTGATAGTATGTGATAGTGATAGTGTGTGTGTGATAGTGATTGTGTGTGTGTGATAGTGTGATAGTGATTGTGTGTGATAGGGTGTGTGTGATAGTGTGATAGTGATAGTGTGTGATAGTGATTGTGTGTGTGTGATAGTGTGATAGTGATAGTGTGTGATAGGGTGTGTGTGATAGTGATAGTGTGTGATAGTGATAGTGTATGTGTGATTGTGTGTGTGTGTGTGATAGTGTGATAGTGAGTGTGTGATAGTGATTGTGTGTGTGTGAGATAGTGTGATAGTGATTGTGTGTGATAGTGATTGTGTGTGATAGTGATTGTTTGTGATAGTGATTGTGTGTGATAGTGATAGTGATTGTGTGTGATAGTGATTTTGTGTGATAGTGTGTGTGTGATAGTGATAGTGTGTGATAGTGTGTGTGTGTGATAGTGATAGTGTGTGTGTGATAGTGATAGTGATTGTGTGTGTGTGATAGTGTGATAGTGATTGTGTGTGATAGTGATAGTGTGTGTGTGATAGTGATTGTGTGTGTGTGATAGTGATTGTGTGTGATAGTGATAGTGTGTGTGTGATAGTGATAGTGATTGTGTGTGTGTGATAGTGTGATAGTGATTGTGTGTGAAAGTGATTGTGTGTGATAGTGATTGTGTGTGATAGTGATTGTGTGTGATAGTGTGTGTGTCACATTCTGACCAGTAAAGGGGTTATTTGTTATTGTAGTTTGGTCAGGACGTGGCAGGGGGGTGTTTGTTTTATGTGGTTCGGGGTGTGTGTTTATGTAGAGGGGTGTTTGGTTTGAGTATTCCGGGGTTTTTGGGTTATGTTCTATGTGTCGTATTCTAGGTTCTGTCTATGTTGTGTATTTCTTTGTTGGCCTGGTATGGCTCTCAATCAGGAACAGCTGTACATCGTTGTTGCGGATTGAGAGTCATTCTTAGGTAGCCTGTTTTCACCTGTCCCTTTGTGGGAAGTTGTATTCGTGCACTGCTATGTTTAGCCTGCAGAACTGTTAGCTGTCGTTAGTTTTTTTAGTTTTGCTGTTTTCGTGTGGTGTTCGTAATAAAATAAATATGAGCATTCTGGTCCACTTCCTACGATGGCCGTTACTGTGTGTGTGTGTGTGTGTGAGTGATAGTGTGTGTGTGTGTGTGTGTGTGTGATAGTGTGTGTGTGTGATAGTGTGTGATAGTGTGTGATTGTGATAGTGTGTGTGTGATAATGATAGTGTATGATTGTGTGTGTGATAGTGATTGTGTGTGTTGTGATAGTGTGTGTGTGTGATTGTGATAGTGTGTGTGTGTGAGTGATAGTGTGTGATAGTGATAGTGTGTGATAGTGATAGTGTGACACACTATCATTATCACACACACACTATCACAATCACACACACACTATCACTATCACTATCACACACACACACACACACACACAATCACACACACACACACACACAATCACACACACACACACACACACACACACACACACACACACACACACACACACACACACACACACACACACACACACACACACACACACACACACACACACACACACACACACACACACACACACACACACACACACACACACACACACACACACACACACACACACTATCACAATCATACACACACTATCACAATCACACACACACTATCACAATCACACAGTGTGATAGTGTGTGTTTGTGATAGTGTGTGTGTGATAGTGTGTGATAGTGATAGTGTGTGTGTGTGTGATAGTGATTGTGATAGTGTGTGTGTGTGATAGTGATAGTGTGTGTGTGTGATAGTGATTGTGATAGTGATTGTGATAGTGTGTGTGTGTGTGATAGTGATTGTGATAGTGTGTGTGTGATAGTGATTGTGATAGTGTGTGTGTGTGTGATAGTGTGTGTGTGTGATTGTGATAGTGTGTGTGTGATAGTGATTGTGATAGTGTGTGTGTGTGTGATAGTGATTTTTTTTTACATTTACATTTTAGTCATTTAGCAGACGCTCTTATCCAGAGCGACTTACAGTAGTGAATGCATACATTTCATACAATTTCATACATTTTTTTCTGTGCTGGCCCCCCGTGGGAATCGAACCCACAACCCTGGTGTTGCAAACACCATGCTCTACCAACTGAGCTACAGGGAAGGCTAGTGATAGTGTGTGATAGTGATAGTGTGTGTGTGTGTGATAGTGTGTGATAGTGATTGTGTGTGATAGTGATAGTGATTGTGTGTGATAGTGATAGTGTGTGTGTGATAGTGATAGTGTGTGTGTGATTGTGATAGTGTGTGTGTGTGTGATAATGATAGTGTATGATTGTGATTGTGTGTGTGATAGTGATTGTGTGTGTTGTGATAGTGATTGTGTGTGTGTGTGTGATAGTGTGTGTGATAGTGTGTGTGTGTGTGTGTGATAGTGTGTGATAGTGATATTGTGTGTGATAATGATAGTGTGTGATTGTGATAGTGTGTGTGTGTGTGTGTGTGATTGTGTGTGTGATAATGATAGTGTGTGTGATTGTGATAGTGTGTGTGTGATAGTGATAGTGTGTGTGTGTGATAGTGATTGTGATAGTGTGTGTGTGAGTGATTGTGATAGTGTGTGTGTGATAGTGATTGTGATAGTGTGTGTGTGTGATAGTGATAGTGTGTGTGTGTGATAGTGTGTGTGTGTGTGTGATAGTGATTGTGATAGTGTGTGTGTGATAGTGATTGTGATAGTGTGTGTGTGTGATAGTGATTGTGATAGTGTGTGTGTGTGATAGTGATTGTGATAGTGTGATAGTGATTGTGATAGTGTGTGTGTGATAGTGATTGTGATAGTGTGTGTGATAGTGATTGTGATAGTGTGTGTGTGATAGTGATTGTGATAGTGTGTGTGTGTGATTGTGATAGTGTGTGTGTGATAGTGATAGTGTGTGTGTGTGTGATAGTGATTGTGATAGTGTGTGTGTGATAGTGATTGTGATAGTGTGTGTGTGATAGTGATTGTGATAGTGTGTGTGTGATAGTGTGTGTGTGTGATAGTGTGTGTGTGATAGTGTGTGATAGTGATTGTGTGTGATAGTGATAGTGTGTGATAGTGATAGTGTGTGTGTGTGTGTGTGATAGTGTGTGATAGTGTGTGATAGTGATTGCGTGTGATAGTGATAGTGTGTGTGTGATAGTGATAGTGTGTGTGTGATTGTGATAGTGTGTGTGTTATAATGATAGTGTATGATTGTGATTGTGTGTGTGATAGTGATTGTGTGTGTTGTGATAGTGATTGTGTGTGTGTGTGTGTGTGATAGTGTGTGTGATAGTGTGTGTGATAGTGTGTGATAGTGATATTGTGTGTGTGATAATGATAGTGTGTGATTGTGATAGTGTGTGTATGTGTGTGTGATTGTGTGTGTGATAATGATAGTGTGTGTGTGTGTGTGTGATTGTGATAGTGTGTGTGTGATAGTGATAGTGTGTGTGTGTGATAGTGATTGTGATAGTGTGTGTGTGATAGTGATTGTGATAGTGTGTGTGTGATAGTGATTGTGATAGTGTGTGTGTGATAGTGATTGTGATAGTGTGTGTGTGTGATAGTGATAGTGTGTGTGTGATAGTGATAGTGTGTGATTGTGATAGTGTGTGTGTGATAGTGATTGTGATAGTGTGTGTGTGATAGTGATTGTGATAGTGTGTGTGTGTGATAGTGATAGTGTGTGTGTGTGATAGTGATTGTGATAGTGTGTGTGTGATAGTGATTGTGATAGTGTGTGTGTGTGATAGTGATTGTGATAGTGTGTGTGTGATAGTGATTGTGATAGTGTGTGTGTGTGATAGTGATTGTGATAGTGTGTGTGTGTTCTATGATTCTGTCTGGGGGCATGAGAAGGAAAACGTCTAACATCCAGAGAGAAATCCTCTCCAGTCTTTAGTTGTGTAACGTCTTGTGAAGTATTTGGATACGGGCGACCAATAGAAGCTCCAGTGTGTAGGTCATTTCTTTCCCAGCAGCCTCTCTGGCTGTCCTCTCCTCTCTGCTGATATCACCAGCTAGGCTGCTCATCTCTGCCCTATCGATCTCCTCCTTTATTGAGGTAATAACAGTTTGTTGACGGCACTTTTTTCAACTGCTGGACTCAATCTCCCAGGGTGGAGGAGGGAGAGAGAGGGAGAGAGGGAGGGAGAGAAAGGGACAGAGAGAGTCAGAGAGAAGGAGTGAGAGGGAGGGTGGGAAAGAAAGTCAGGGAGAGAGAGGGGGAGAGAAAGAGAGATACTGTACAAAGAGAGAAATACTTTGGAGAGAAAGAGAGTGTGAGAGGGAGGGAGAGAGAGAGAGGGAGGGAAAGGAAACAGTTGTTGAGGTGACAACACCTCTCTATTCAGAGAGAGAGAGAGAGAGGCTATGTGCACACTGCCCACAACATGAGGTGGAAACTGAGCTGGACTTCCTAACCTCCTGCCAAATGTATGACCATATTAGAGACACATATTTCCCTCAGATTACACAGATCCACAAAGAATTAAAAAAAAACAAATCCAATTTTGATAAACTCCAATATCTACTGGGTGAAATACCACAGTGTAGCATCACAGCCGCAAGATGTGTGACCTGTTGCCACAAGAAAAGGGCAACCAGTGAAGAACAAACACCATTGTAAATACAACCCATATTTATGCTTATTAATTTTCCCTTTTGTACTTGAACTATTTGCACATAACATGACATTTCAAATGTCTTTATTCTTTTGGAACTTTTTTGATTGTAGTGTTTACTGTTAATTTTTGTTTATTTCATTTTTGTTTATTATATCCTTCACCTGCTTTGGCAATGTTAACATATGTTTCCCATGCCAATAAAGCCCTTAAATTGAATTGAATTGAGAGAGAGGTAAAGGACACAGTTGTATAGGTAACAGCACCTCTCTATTCAGTCTAGATTAGAATGGTCTGAGTTGATAACACATCAGGCTTGGGATTAGACAGAGACTGTCACGTGTGCTCCCTCTCCAGCCTCTAGATCAACACGCTGCTCGTTATGGGCCACACCTGTCACGTGTGCTCCCTCTCCAGCCTCTAGGTCAACAGGCTGCTCGTTATGGGCCACACCTGTCACCATCGTTACGCACATCAGCGCATTATGACACTCACCTGGACTCCATCACCTCCCTGATAACCTGCCCTATGTACAGTGGCTTGCAAAAGTATTCACCCCCCCCCCCCCCCCCCCCCTAAAGTCACCTTGTAGAGCCACCTTTTGCAGCAATTACAGCTGCAAGTCTCTTGGGGTATGTCACTATAAGCTTGGCACATCTAGCCACTGGGATTTTTGTCAATTCTTCAAGGAAAAACTGCTCCAGCTCCTTCAAGTTGGATGGGTTCTGCTGGTGTACAGCAGTCTTTAAGTCATACCACAGATTCTCAATTGGATTGAGGTCTGGGCTTTGACTAGGCCATTCCAAGACATGTAAATGTTTCCCCTTAAACCACTCAAGTGTTGCTTTAGCAGTATGCTTAGGGTCATTGTCTTGCTGGAAGGGGAACCTCCGTCCCAGTCTAAAATCTCTGGAAGACTGAAACAGGTTTCCCTCAAGAATTTGTCTCTATTTAGCGCAATCCATCATTCCTTCAATTCTGACCAGCTTCCCAGTCCCTGCCGATAAAAAACATCCCCACAGCATGATGCTGCCACCACCATGCTTCACTGTGGGGATGGTGTTCTTGGGGTGATGAGAGGTGTTGGGTTTGCACCAGACATAGTGTTTTCCTTGATGGCCCCAAAAAAATTCTTTAACTTCTTGGGGCTATGTGGGACGCTAGCGTGCCACCCGTGGTGCACCCTATCAACAGCAGGTGCATTTCAAGAGCGGCAAATTTGAAACCAAATAAATGTCAAAATTCAAATTTTTCAAACATACAACTATCTTACACCTTTTGAAAGATAAACATCTCCTTAATCTAACCACGTTGTCCGATTTCAAAAAGGTTTTACGGCGAAAGCATAAAGTTAGATTATGTTAGGAGAGTACATTGACAATAGCTGTGTGTAATGTTTTGTCAATTCAAAGACAGGCGTCACCAAAACCATAAAACCAGCTAAAATGATGCACAAACCTTTAACAATCTCCATCAGATGACACTCCTAGGACATTATGTTAGACAATAAATGCATTTTTAGTTCTATCAAGTTCATATTTATATCCAAAAACAGCGGTTTACTATGGCGTTGATGTTCAGGAAATCGTTTCCCTCCAATAACTGGCAGTCAAGTCAGCACCACAAATTAAATAATTAAAATGAGAAAACATTGGTAAAATATTATATTGTCATTTAAAGAATTATAGATTTACATCTCTTGAACGCAATCAACTTGCCAGATTTAAAAATAACCTTACTGGGAAATCACACTTTGCAATAATCTGAGCACTGCGCCCAGAAAAATACGCTTTGCTATACAGACAAACGGCCATGTTGGAGAGATCTAAAATCGAAAATACTATGTAAATAATCCATTACCTTTGATTCTCTTCATCAGATGTCACGTCCAGGAATCCCAGGTCCATAACGAATGTAGTTTTGTTCAAAAAAACTCATCATTTATGTCCAAAAAGCTCCGTGTTGTTAGCACATGATCTAAGCCAGCCGGACTTCTCGTCATGAACGAGGGGAAAAAATATATTTACGTTCGTTCAAACATGTCAAACGTTGTATAGCATAAATCATTAGTGCCTTTTTTAAGCAGAACATGAATAATATTCAAGGTGGACGAATGCATTCTCTTTTAAAACGTTTTGGAACGAGGGTACCCAACATGAACTCGCGCGCCAGAGTCTAATCGGCCATCACCGTTCCAACGCTCTTGTTCGGTCAGATCTCACAGTAAAAGACTCAAAACACTTTGTAAAGGCTGGTGACATCTAGTGGAAGCAATAGGAAGTGCCAAAACATTAATCAACCCCTGTGTGTTTCAATGGCATAGGCTTAAAGGTAATTCAACACATCAGGTATCCACTTCCTGTCAGAAAATGTCTCAGGGTTTTGCCTGCCAAATGAGTTCTGTTATACTCACAGACACCATTCAAACAGTTTTAGAAACTTTAGGGTGTTTTCTATCCATATATAATTAGTATATGCATATTCTAGTTACTGGGTAGGATTAGTAACCAGATTAAATCGGGTATGTTTTTTTATCCAGCCGTGAAAATACTGCCCCCTAGCCCCAACAGGTTAAGCAATGGCTTTTTTCAGGCCACTCTTCCGTAAAGCCCAGCTCTGTGGAGTGTACGGCCTCTTACATCTAGACGTTCCGCTAGCGGAA
>NC_138294.1:84169106-84244106 GCF_965601325.2 Salmo salar | reverse complement strand
AGGATGTGGGAACAGGAACAATGGTGGACATCTTGAAGAAAATGGGGACAACAGACTGGGATATGGAGAATATGTCCGTAAACACTCCAGCCAGCTGGTCTGCACATGCTCTGAGGACGCTGGTCCGAAATGTGGTTGGCTTTCCCTTTGTAGTCCATGATTGTCTAGAGTCTCTGCAACATAAGTCTCGTGTCTGAAACGTTGAATTGCAACTCCACTTTGTCCATGTTCTCAGTCCCGTTGCCATGGATACGGTGGTTCGCGCTTTGGTTTGGATAAGTTCTAATCGTCACCGTGGGAACAGCATCCTCTATACACTTCCTGATGAACCCAGTCACGAGTCAGTGTATACATCAATGCTATTCTCAGAGGCTAACTGGAACATTTCCCAGTCCGGGTGATCAAAACAATCTTGAAGCATAGGTTCCGATTGGTCAGACCAACGTTGAACAGTTCTTACCACGGGAGCTTCCTACTTAAGTTTCTGCCTATAGGTGGGGAGGAGCAGAGTTGAGGCGTGATCTGATTCGCTGAAGGGAGGTCAGGGGAGGGCCTTGTAGCCGTGCTGGCAGGAAGAGCAGCAATGATCCAGGGTCTGTATTGCGCGTGTAGCACAGGATATGTGTTGATAGAACTTTGGTAGCATTTTCCTCAGATTTCCTTTATTAAAGTCGCCAGATACAATACATGCGGCCTCGGGATATGCAGGTTCCAGTTTGCACATAGTCCAGTGTAGTTCCTTGAGAGCCGTAGCGGTGATGGCCCTGATCTTGTCTACTTTATTGTCCATGGAATGAACGTTAGCATTTAATATACTGGGAAGGGGTAGATGGTATGCACACTGCCTGAGTCTGACAAGGACCCCATTTCTTCTTCCTCTTCTCTGGTGTCGGCATTTTGGTGCAGCCCCTGGTTTGAATAGAGCTGCCTCGGGAAGTTCAAACAAAGAATCCAGGTCAGGGAAGTTGAATTTCTGCTCGAATTTATAGTGAGTTACCACCAATCTAATATTCTGAGCAAATAATGTAAGATATAACTAAATATTGCACAGTTGGCAAGGAGCTAGAAACAGGGTGGACATCTTGTATTCACCCCCCCCTTTCTCTCTCTCTCTCTCTCTCTCTCTCTCTCTCTCTCTCTCTCATCGTGGGATAAAAACAGTAGGGCCATGTGGATCAAGTATCATCATTATATCTCCCAGACTGATATGATGTAGCGACTGTACAATATTAAAGTCATACCAGTGAAGATACAATGTCAGCCTTTTTTTGTGGTCAGTGAGCCGCTCATAGATGACATCATACTGTGTAGTCTCACCAAGCGCTGTCGTAATCCGGTTACGTATGATGATGTCATGTATGATCACACAGAGCGTTTTTACTCTGCTCCTCCTCGCCAGCGAAGGCCATCCTGTATGAGTCAGCCAAATGACACAGAGATGACACATAAAAACCCACAGTAAAGGAGAACGCAATTATATCATCATAGCTCTCTCATATTTTCATATGGGCACAGCCCAGTGTGATGCCCGAGTGAAATATTGCTGCTCTGGGCCTCTTCACATTTCAAAAATTGTATTCGTATGTTGGATTTGAAAAAATCTTCATGTAAGAAAAAAACACTTATTGACCATTGACAGCCTTATGCTTCTTCTATACTGTAATTATGTTTTAGTACATTTTATCATGCAGTATTAGTGAATGGAGAGAGTACCGAGAGAGCAGAGCAGGGAGAGGACAGGAGAGCTGAACAGAGCAGGGGAGAGGAGAGCAGAGAAGGGGAGAGGACAGGAGAGCAGGGGAGAGGAGGGGAGAGGAGGGGAGAGAAGAGGAGAGCAGTGAAAGGAGAGGAGAGGTGAACAGAGAAGGGGAGAAGAGAGGGGAATCGAGCAGAGCAGGGGAGAGGAGACCCTATATCCAGTGTCTCCTAATGAAATCCTAGTAGCCTGCTGCATTAGAGAGAGGAATCAGGGGTGCAGGGGAGCAGGGGCTGGGCAGCAAAAAGGATGACATCATCATTTTGGTCTCTCTATACAAGATGAACAACTCTGACCCTGCTTGTTTTATGGCTCTAATAGAACATTAGGAAATGATACAATTGCAAATGAACAAGCTCAGGGATAAATGTGTCAGTTACTTGCTGGCCTGGGTTGCATGTGAATGAATTCTTTGTGTGTTGCCTTTATATCTAGATATGACCCAGGTGTTTCTTTCCCACCATTTCCTCTCCCTAATGTATGGTGATCACATTAGGACCGATCATAATTTACCCAGTACAAGCCTCCGTTACAGTCTGTGTACAGTCACTTCCCCAAGAGGAAGAGAGAGAGAGAGAGACAGAGAGAGAGGGGAGAGAGAGAGAGAGAGAGAGAGAGAGAGAGAGAGAGAGAGAGAGAGAGAGAGAGAGAGAGAGAGAGAGAGAGAGAGAGAGAGAGAGAGGAGAGAGAGAGAGAGAGAGAGAGAGAGAGAGAGAGAGAGAGAGAGAGAGAGAGAGAGAGAGAGAGAGATTACTGTAACCTCCTGGGTTTGCTGTAACTTCTTGGGTTTACAGTAACTTCCTGGAAATAGACTTGGGTTACATTCACCAAGCCAATGGATCATGCTGATGTCACCCACAACCCCCTCTGTTAGCCTCAGCAGATCCTCAATTTATCTATCGTCGTGGAGACATGATGAAATGGAGAGTTTCATCACCACCTTCCGGAGACACCTGAAACCCCACCTCTTTAAGGAATACCTAGGATAGGATAAAGTAATCCTTTTAACCCCCCCCCCCCTTAAAAGATTTAGATGCACTATTGTAAAGTGGTTGTTCCACTGGATATCATAAGGTGAATGCACCAATTTGTAAGTCGCTCTGGATAAGAGCGTCTGCTAAATGACTTAAATGTAAATGTAGATGTTAGACGGAGAGAGCAGAGCGTTTTGGAAGAGAGAAATGTTCTGAGGGCCTTTAGGAGAATAGCTCAGGGGCCAGGTGTGTGGGGTGTGTGGGATGTGTGGGGTGTGTGGGGTGTGTGGGGTGTGTTGGGTGTGTGGTGTGTGTGGGGTGTGTGGGGTGTGTGTGGGGTGTGTGGGGTGTGTGGGGTGTGTGTGGGGTGTGTGGGGTGTGTGTCTCTGACGGCGTCCTCTAGATTTAGATTGTTTGTGTTTAATGGTAATGTGTGTGATCTGACTCTCCCCTCGTCTCTCTCATCCCCCTCTGATGGACGTCTTCCCCTGTCACACGTGTCCCTGCTTCTCTGGGGCCACAAAGACATAGCTGCCTCTCTGGGGCCCGGGGGCTGGGGGGCTGGGGCCACAAAGACATACCTGCCTCTCTGGGGCCCGGGGGCTGGGGGCTGGGGCCACACAGACATACCTGCCTCTCTGGGGCCCGGGGGCTGGGGCCACACAGACATACCTGCCTCTCTGGGGGCTGGGGGCTGGGGTCACACAGACATACCTGCCTCTCTGGGGGCCGGGGGGTGGGGTCACACAGACATACCTGCCTCTCTGGGGGCCGGGGGGTGGGGCCACACAGACATACCTGCCTCTCTGGGGCCCGGGGGCTGGGGGCTGGGGCCACACAGACATACCTGCCTCTCTGGGGACAGGGGGCTGGGGGCTGGGCCCACACAGACATACCTGCCTCTCTGGGGGCTGGGGGCTGGGGCCACACAGACATACCTGCCTCTCTGGGGCCCGGGGGCTGGGGGATGGGGCCACACAGACATACCTGCCTCTCTGGGGCTGGGGGCTGGGGCCACACAGACATATCTGCCTCTCTGGGGCCTGGGGGCTGGGGCCACACAGACATACCTGCCTCTCTGGGGGCTGGGGGCTAGGGGCTGGGGCCACACAGACATACCTGCCTCTCTGGGGGCTGGGGTCACACAGACATACCTGCCTCTCTGGGGCCCGGGGGCTGGGGGCTGGGGCCACACAGACATACCTGCCTCTCTGGGGCTGGGGCCACACTGACATACCTGCCTCTCTGGGGGCTGGGGGCTGGGGTCACACAGACATACCTGCCTCTCTGGGGCCCGGGGGCTGGGGCCCGGGGGCTGGGGCCACACAGACAGACGACAAGACCAAAGAAACACACTCTCCTCCATCTCTCCTTCCTCTCTCTATATTCTCTCTATATTCTCCTCGAACCCCACGTCTTTCCATCCCTCCACCTCTCCTTCCTCTCTCTATATTCTCTCTATATTCTCCTCGAACCCCACGTCTTTCCATCCCTCCATCTCCCCTTCCTCTCTCTATATTCTCTCTATATTCTCCTCGAACCCCACATCTTTCCATCCCTCCATCCCTCCATCTCTCTGCGGCTGTGGGAAGGTGTGAGGCGGGCACGGTGTGGATCGTCCTCTCCTCTCCTTCCTCCCCCAGTCCTTCTGCTCACTGAGGCAGTAATGAGAGGTTAACACAGTGGCAGCGTTGGCATAATTGAGTGAATTTAGCACCTTGGACAGCGCACTAAACTCCTTATTGCTGTTCTGACCTCCTCGTCATGTTCTGTCAGTACGGCCCCGGGTTTCAGCTGCTGATTGAGAGGCAATATGTTCCAGCGCCACACACACACACACACACACACACCACACACACACACACACACACACACACACACACACACCTACACACACGTGCTGCGTGTCGTGTTCACAGCAGAGGTTAACGCCGGGAACTGGAGAGCAATTTTCTGCTAGTCGTTCCGCAGCTTCACGCTGTGGGCCCAGCACATTCACTTTTAAAAAGGACCCTTCAAACCCAGGTGTCTGCTTAAATATAAACAGACACGCCAGGGGAATAGAGGAAGGAGAGAAAGGAGGAATGTAAAGAGGAAAACACATTGATCTGATCAGGGTAGAAGTGTTTTACTGTACAGTTAATATGCCTGGCTCTTTAATGTGGCAAACTCCTATTTGTTATGTTGTATTACTGTTCTGTCTCTGGTTTCACCTCTCACAACAAACAAAACATGGCTGTTATTGCATATATCTTAATTCATAGTTGCCAGTTGAAGTACTGTAATTGTACGTGTCTGAGAATGATTGTTTAACCTCTATGGGCTAGCGTCCCACCTACTCAACAGCCAGTGTAATCACGTGGCGCGTTATTCAAATACCTCAAAAATGCAAAAACTTCAATTTCTCAAACATATGACTATTTTACACCATTTTAAAGACAAGACTCTCGTTAATCTAACCACACTGTCCGATTTCAAAAAGGCTTTACAACGAAAGCAAAACATTAGATTATGTCAGCAGAGTACCCAGCCAGAAATAATCAGACACCCATTTTTCAAGCTAGCATATAATGTCACATAAACCCAAACCACAGCTAAATGCAGCACTAACCTTTGATGATCTTCATCAGATGACAACCCTAGGACATTATGTTATACAATACATGCATGTTTTGTTCAATCAAGTTCATATTTATATCAAAAACCAGCTTTTTACATTAGCATGTGACTAGCATGTGACTAGCATTCCCACCGAACACTGCCGGTGAATTTACTAAATTACTCACGATAAACGTTCACAAAAAACATAACGATTATTTTAAGAATTATAGATACAGAACTCCTCTATGCACTCGATATGTCCGATTTTAAAATAGCTTTTCGGTGAAATTTTGCAATATTCTCAGTAGATAGCCCGGCATCACAGGGCTAGCTATTTAGACACCCAGCAAGTTTAGCCTTCACCAAACTCCGATTTACTATTAGAAAAGTTTGATTACCTTTGGTGTTCTTCGTCAGAATGCACTCCCAGGACTGCTACTTCAATAACAAATGTTGGTTTGGTCCCAAATAATCCATTGTTATATCCAAACAGCGGCGTTTTGTTCGTGCGTTCAAAACACTATCTGAAAGGGTAAATAAGGGTGGCGAGCATGGCGCATTTCGTGACCAAAAAATTCTAAATATTCCATTACCGTACTTCGAAGCATGTCAACCGCTGTTTAAAATCAATTTTTATGCCATTTTTCTCATAAAAAAGCGATACTATTCCGACCGGGAAAGCCTGTATATGTACAAAGAGAGAGAAAATAAATACATCTCGTCGTGCCCTCGTGCACGAGCGTGAGTCTCAGAGTACTCTGACCAGCCACTATCCAAACGCGATAATGTGTTTCAGCCAGAAGCTGCCTCGATATCATTCAGCTTTTTCCCGGGTTCTGAGAGCCTATGGGAGCCGTAGGAAATGTCACGTTACGGCAAAGATCCTCAGTCTTCAATAAAAAGAGCCAAGATGAACAACAACTTGTCAGAGAGGGCGCTTCCTGTTTGGAATCTTCTCAGGTTTTTGCCTGCCATATGAGTTCTGTTATACTCACAGACACCATTCAAACAGTTTTAGAAACTTTAGGGTGTTTTCTATCCAAAGCCAATAATTATATGCATATTCTAGTTACTGGGCAGAAGTAGTAACCAGATTAAATCGGGTACGTTTTTTATCCGGCCGTGTCAATACTGCCCCCTAGCCCTAACAGGATAAAAAGATCAGGGTAGCCTACAGGAAAGTAGCCTATAGTCACACCTTAATGTTGTTTTTAGACAGTCATATGAGTGGTCTGAATATTCTGTATATCTTGGACCTGGCGTGTCAGAATAACCCAGACACGTTAAATATAGGGTCATTCTATGAAAAGAGTGCCTTTTAATATTTTAAGTAGAAATATTATCATTTGAAATGAAATGCCCTTTAATATAGACCACAAGGAAAACATAAATCTGAATAAAGGCTTGCTAAAATACCAAAATTCTGCATTTTGACATGTCCCTCCGTCAACTTTCTAGGAAGATTTTAACCCATTTAATGCCAAAATGTCTCAGAATTCCATCATCATTGTAAAGCCCTCGTTATTTTGTTGCTTTGACAAAGACATTTCTGAATATTATTATTTATTTAAAGTGATTAGTGATTCATTTACGTCTGTCCCTCATTTTGAACTCTCGTTTTAATATGATGAAACAATTTTTTTAAATATTTTTTTTCTTCAAAAGACACATTAAACATCTAATAGTCAAATCCTAGCGTAAAAGCATGTGCGCTGGCTCTACAATTTGTAATTTTCTGGTGTTTTGTGGTGGAAAACAGCGGGTCGATCATAACACGTCAACCCTGTTACCCATAGATAGACAGGCTAGAATTAATACATCAACCCTGTTACCCATAGATAGACAGGCTATAATTAATACATCAACCCTGTTACCCATAGATAGACATGCTAGAATTAATACATCAACCCTGTTACCCATAGATAGACAGGCTAGAATTAATACATCAACCCTGTTACCCATAGATAGACAGGCTAGAATTAATACATCAACCCTGTTACCCATAGATAGACAGGCTAGAATTAATACATCAACCCTGTTACCCATAGATAGACAGGCTAGAATTAATACATCAACCCTGTTACCCATAGATAGACAGGCTAGAATTAATACATCAACCCTGTTACCCATAGATAGACAGGCTAGAATTAATACATCAACCCTGTTACCCATAGATAGACAGGCTAGAATTAATACATCAACCCTGTTACCCATAGATAGACAGGCTAGAAAATGTTTGAACAATTCAATTTATTTTGTGAAACTTGCTTTCAGTTGGCGCTCCCTGTTGCACACAACAAGCTTCCATTCCCCCTCACAAGGGGATTTATGGCTGATTTAAGATGAAATCCCCAACCCCGTTACGGTCAACTCTGTTATGGTCAACTCTGTTATGGTCACCCCTGTTACGGTCAACTCTGTTATGGTCAACCCCGTTACGGTCAACTCTGTTATGGTCAACTCTGTTATGGTCAACTCTGTTACGGTCACCCCTGTTACGGTCAACTCTGTTATGGTCACCCCTGTTACGGTCAACTCTGTTACGGTCAACTCTGTTATGGTCAACTCTGTTACGGTCAACTCTGTTACGGTCACCCCTGTTACAGTCAACTCTGTCACAGTCACCCCTGTTACAGTCACCCCTGTTACGGTCACCCCTGTTACGGTCACCCCTGTTACAGTCAACTCTGTTATGGTCAACTCTGTTACGGTCAACTCTGTTACGGTCACCCCTGTTACGGTCAACTCTGTTACAGTCACTCCTGTTACAGTGAACTCTGATACGGTCAACTCTGTTATGGTCAACCCTGTTACGGTCAATACTGTTACTTTATTTGGCACTTTATAGGCACTTCCTAAATTCATTTTTTTATTTTATCTCTTGAAATGGGAAACTTTTTTAGATTTTTATCAAGTTGAACATGTGCTCTTTATGACAGAAATGTTTTGACCAAGTTGCACAAATCAAATCAAATGTATTTATAAAGCCCTTTTTACATCAGCAGATGTCACAAAGTTCCTATACGGAAACCCAGCCTAAAACCCCAAACAGGCACCGAATTGGTGGAACGACCCTAAGCTTCCTTTAAGAAATAATTTTTTATGCAAAGACATAATGGACTTGACAACACATAAAATGCTTTATAGACAACAACAACAAACAACGTATTTAACAAAACAAGTCGAAAACAACACAGAACTTAATGGAATTATTGTTGTAGGTGTCCCTGGGGGCCTGTGTCTTAGATTGAAGATAAGAGTGAAGTTCCCTCTGCTGCCATAAAGCGTTTGATGAGTTGGAGTGGAGGGAGGCTAGTGCTTATGAGAAACACTACAGCTAGAGGCATACACAACAATACTTCAGGCAGTTGACTCAGTTTGGCTCGGGATACTCTCCCCCCAGTCGAAAAATGATTCACTTCAATAATTGTTTCTCATTAACAAGAATGTTTTTGTGCTGACGTCTGTTGTCTAATTTCCACGAAAATGTCTTCTGAGAAATAAGTGTTTTGCTGAATTATTTCCCAACACCAATGAAGAGTGTATGAAGAAGTCCTTAGTGACCTTTTCACACAGATTTCATTGTCTTTCTCCAATAGAAAGCAGATGTAGAGAGCAATACTGGTGCTATTCTCTCTCTCTGTCAGTCTGAACAATTCAATAGGCTGCTATACAGTATAGTTGCAATGTATTAGGTTGTTGGTAATGGTACTCACTAAAAGGAAATGTTCAAGGTATTCCAGGAAAAGACCAAATTGCATGTTGCACTGTAAAAGAGCCAGGACAGAGGTGAAAGTTGAGGGTTTTACAGTAGATGACTCAACCACAAATATGAGGTCTTTCAATGTTTATTGCTGAACAACAATATATTGCTACACCATCTCACCCGTTCTCTCTTTTTCTCTCTTTCTCTCTCTCTCTCTCTCTGTCTCTCTCGCTTTCTCTCTTTTTCTCTCTCTCTCTCTCTCTTTCTCTCTCTCTCGCTCTCTGTCTCTCTCGCTTTCTCTCTGTCGCTTTCTCTCTCTCTCGCTCTCTCTGTCTCTCTCGCTTTCTCTCTTTTTCTCTCTCTCTCTCTCTCTTTCTCTCTCTCTCTCTCTTTCTCTCTCTCTCGCTCTCTGTCTCTCTCGCTTTCTCTCTCTTTCGCTTTCTCTCTCTCTCTCTCTCTCGCTTTCTTTCTTTCTTTCTCTCTCTCCCTACTTCCATCCCTCTCTCTCTTTCTACAGGAAGTGATTCTGAAGAGGGCAGCAGACCTCGTGGAGGCTCTGTATGGGATGCCTCACAACAACCAGGTGCAGTTCAGACAGACACCATCTCTCCCTCTGTCCCCGCTACATCCTGTCACATCTCCCTGCATCCGCGTTCCCACCAGTTATACGTCATTATTAATTCATCTCCGGTGGTTCATAGCATACCTGAGGAGTGTAGTAACAGTAATATATGGGGAAAATGACATGTTCACTAATGTTGACAGGTACAGTAGTGTATAACATATAAGCCAGTTCTACTGGGTTCTACTGTCGTACCCCACCAGAACACAACATATAAGCTGGTTCTACTGGCTTCTACTGTCGTACCCCACCAGAACCCAACATATAAGCTGGTTCTACAGTCGTACCCCACCAGAACCCAACATATAAGCCGGTTCTACAGTCGTACCCCACCAGAACACAACATATAAGCCGGTTCTACAGTCGTACCCCACCAGAACCCAACATATAAGCTGGTTCTACAGTCGTACCCCACCAGAACCCAACATATAAGCTGGTTCTACAGTCGTACCCCACCCGAACCCAACATATAAGCCGGTTCTACAGTCGTACCCCACCAGAACCTAACATATAAGCCGGTTCTACAGTCGTACCCCACCCGAACCCAACATATAAGCCGGTTCTACAGTCGTACCCCACCAGAACACAACATATAAGCTGGTTCTACTGTCGTACCCCACCAGAACCCAACATATAAGCTGGTTCTACAGTCGTACCCCACCCGAACCCAACATAGAAGCCGGTTCTACAGTCGTACCCCACCAGAACACAACATATAAGCTGGTTCTACTGTCGTACCCCACCAGAACCTAACATATAAGCTGGTTCTACTGCCGTACCCCAACAGAACACAACATATAAGCCGGTTCTACTGTCGTACCCCACCAGAACACAACATATAAGCCGGTTCTACTGTCGTACCCCACCAGAACACAACATATAAGCCAGTTCTACAGTCGTACCCCACCAGAACCCAACAGATAAGCCGGTTCTACAGTCGTACCCCACCAGAACCCAACATATAAGCCGGTTCTACAGTCGTACTCCACCAGAACCCAACATATAAGCCGGTTCTACAGTCGTACCCCACCAGAACCTAACATATAAGCTGGTTCTACTGCCGTACCCCACCAGAACACAACATATAAGCTGGTTCTACTGTCGTACCCCACCAGAACACAACATATAAGCTGGTTCTACAGTCGTGCCCCACCAGAACACAACATATAAGCTGGTTCTACTGCCGTACCCCACCAGAACACAACATATAAGCCGGTTCTACAGTCGTACCCCACCAGAACACAACATATAAGCTGGTTCTACTGTCGTACCCCACCAGAACCCAACATATAAGCCGGTTCTACAGTCGTACCCCACCAGAACCTAACATATGAGATGGTTCTACTTTCGTACCCCACCAGAACCCAACATATAAGCTGGTTCGACTGTCGTACCCCACCAGAACCCAACATATAAGCTGGTTCTACTGCCGTACCCCACCAGAACCCAACATATAAGCTGGTTTTACGCCATTGTTTGTAAACAATGTAATTGTAAACACTTTATAGCCTCATAACATGGTTAAAACTGTCATGTAGATATCATGGATGGTCAGTCATTGCATCCATAGCTCTGTTTATGAATTTCAATATGGTTCCAGCTCCATTCCTCAGCTGTTTACCCAGACAGAGATGGGGAGACTGTGTCAACTGCTGATTGGCCCTTTAAACTGTCACTCGTGTGTTTCTATGAACGCTACTTTAACTGATACCAGTGTTGTTTATATAAAAGCTACTTTAACTGATACCAGTGTTGTTTATATAAAAGCTACTTTAACTGATACCAGTGTTGTTTATATAAAATCTACTTTAACTGATACCAGTGTTGTTTACATAAAATCTACTTTAACTGATACCAGTGTTGTTTATATAAAATCTACTTTAACTGGTACCAGTGTCGTTTATATAAAATCTACTTTAACTGATACCAGTGTTGTTTATATAAAAGCTACTTTAACTGATACCAGTGTTGTTTATATAAAAGCTACTTTAACTGATAGCAGTGTTGTTTATATAAAATCTACTTTAACTGATACCAGTGTTGTTTATATAAAATCTACTTTAACTGGTACCAGTGTTGTTTATATAAAATCTACTTTAACTGGTACCAGTGTTGTGGTTCCTCTACCAGTGTATATGTGAACGCTCGTCTAACTGTGTTCTCCTGTGGCAGGAGATGATTCTGAAGCGTGCGGCGGACATCGCGGAGGCTCTTTACAATGTTCCCAGAAACCACAACCAGCTGAGCGGCCTGGGCAACAGCTCTGTCCACGCAGGCATGATGGGGGTCAACTCCTTCCCTGGCCAGCTGGCCGTCAACGTGTCCGAGTCCTCCCAGGGAGCCAATCAGGGTGAGGGGGCGGGTCGATACGGGTGTGGCGCTATCGTCATAGAAACCGGTAACTGAATAGAAACGTAGCTGCTGTGTTTTGTGAATGTGAAGTTGTCGGTGACGTTGCACTGTGACGTTGTCTGTGACGTTGCATTGTGACGTTGTCTGTGACGTTGTCTGTGACGTTGCACTGTGACGTTGCACTGTGACGTTGTCTGTGACGTTGTCTGTGACGTTGCACTGTGACGTCTGTGACGTTACACTGTGACGTTGTCTGTGACGTTGCACTGTGACGTCTGTGACGTTACACTGTGACGTTGTCTGTGACGTTGTCTGTGACGTTACACTGTGACCATGTCTGTGATGTTGTCTGTGACGTTACACTGTGACGTTGTCTGTGATGCTGTCTGTGATGTTACACTGTGACGTTGTCTGTGACATTGTTTGTGACGTTACACTGTGACGTTGTCTGTGACATTGTTTGTGACGTTGCACTGTGACATTGTTTGTGACGTTGCGCTGTGACGTTGTTTGTGACGTTACACTGTGACGTTACACTATGACGTTACACTGTGACGTTGTCTGTGACGTTGTCTGTGATGTTACACTGTGGCGTTACACTGTGACGTTGTCTGTGACATTGCACTGTGACATTGCACTGTGACGTTGTCTGTGACATTGTTTGTGACGTTGCACTGTGACGTTGTTTGTGACGTTACACTGTGACGTTGTCTGTGACATTGTTTGTGACGTTGCACTGTGACGTTGTTTGTGACGTTACACTGTGACGTTGTCTGTGACGTTGTCTGTGATGTTACACTGTGGCGTTACACTGTGACGTTGTCTGTGACGTTGCACTGTGACGTTGCACTGTGACGTTGTCTGTGACGTTACACTGTGACGTTATCTGTGACATTGTTTGTGACGTTGCACTGTGACGTTGTTTGTGACGTTACACTGTGACGTTGTCTGTGACATTGTTTGTGACGTTGCACTGTGACATTGTTTGTGACGTTGCACTGTGACGTTGTTTGTGACGTTACACTGTGACGTTACACTATGACGTTACACTGTGACGTTGTCTGTGACGTTGTCTGTGATGTTACACTGTGGCGTTACACTGTGACGTTGTCTGTGACGTTGTCTGTGACGTTACACTGTGACGTTACACTGTGACGTTGTCTGTGACGTTACACTTTTACGTGGTTCTATGATTAAGAAAGGTGACTGATATCTTTGTTCTCTCTCTCTGTGTGTGTGTGTGTGTGTGTGTGTGTGTGTGTGTGTGTGTGTGTGTGTGTGTGTGTGTGTGTGTGTGTGTGTGTGTGTGTGTGTGTGTGTGTGTGTGTGTAGGTTTCAGTCGGAACACGAGCAGCGTGTCTCCACATGGCTATGTGCCCAGCTCCACCCCCCAGCAGAGTAACTACAGCTCTGTGACCACCAGCATGAACGGCTACGGCAACACTGGCATGTCCAACCTGGGAGGATCCCCCAGCTTCCTCAACGGCAGCGCTGCCAACTCGCCCTACGCCAGTGAGTTCAACTCTAGCTCTTCTAGCCACCCACAGATAGCTCACAACCACCTTCACCCACCTACATCCATCCAATCGACCGACCCACCCACAGCCAGCCCACTCTCTCTCTCTCTCTCTCACTCACTCACTCATTCACTCACTCACTCACTCACTCACTCACTCACTCACACTCAGCTCACCCACCCACACTCAGTTCACCCACCCACCCACCCACACTCAGCTCACCCACCCACCCACCCACCCACACTCAGCTCACCCACCCACCCACCCACACTCAGCTCACCCACCAACCCACTCACACTCAGCTCACCCACCCACCCACCCACACTCAGCTCACCCACCCACCCACCCACTCACACTCAGCTCACCCACCCACCCACCCACACTCAGCTCACCCACTATTCACTGCATGGCTGCCCCTATGTCTGAGGTCTGGTGGTGACAGGGGGGCCTGGTGGTGACAGGGAGGCCTGGTGGTGACAGGGAGGTCTGGTGGTGACAGGGAGGTCTGGTGGTGACAGGGAGGCCTGGTGGTGACAGGGAGGTCTGGTGGTGACAGGGAGGCCTGGTGGTGACAGGGAGGTCTGGTGGTGACAGGGGGGCCTGGTGGTGACAGGGGGGCCTGGTGGTGACAGGGGGGCCTGGTGGTGACAGGGAGGTCTGGTGGTGACAGGGAGGTCTGGTGATGACAGGGAGGCCTGGTGGTGACAGGGAGGCCTGGTGGTGACAGGGGGGCCTGGTGGTGACAGGGAGGTCTGGTGGTGACAGGGGGGCCTGGTGGTGACAGGGGGGCCTGGTGGTGACAGGGGGGCCTGGTGGTGACAGGGGGGCCTGGTGGTGACAGGGAGTTCTGGTGGTGACAGGGAGGTCTGGTGGTGACAGGGAGGCCTTCAGATCTAGAGCTATTGGCTGTCTGCCTGGCAGTCTCCCAGTACTGGAGCCTGAACAACTCTTAAAACCAGTCCTCTCCTCTAATCGCCTTTCATCTGACAGCCATACATCCACTATGTTGCTGTTCTCCTGCAAATTCTGAATTGACTTCCCTGTTCCAGTGAGGGAAACCCAGAGGGAGAGTGTTAGAGGGAGACAGACAAAAAGAGAGAGGTTGTTTATTTGGTCTAATGATGATGGTGGGTGCCAGTTGTGAAGGTTTGTGTTTGAGGACCATTTGGCGTGGATCTAAGAACAGACGCCTACAGATTTCTTTCAGGCAGATAAATCTCCACTGACAACATCAAGCCTTATGAATTAGCTATACGAGACTACTCTGGTTAGGAGGAGAAACCGCGCTGGAATGCTCTGGGCTTGAGGAGGACTGGCGGCCTCTCTCCTTAACATTGTGTGTCCTTCCATCGGATTTCCCTGAAATTGGATTGAGAGTCACTGGTGTATTGCCTGTTTGCAGTGCCTGACTGGCCGTATCACAGATCCTTTCTAGCCTGGCCACGGAATTAAAGACTGTTAATTAAATCAATAAACTAATTGGAGGGGTAACAATTCAATTTCATCACTTTGCTCCCAACGATGTTAACAAGTATTTTAAAAGGCTGGCTGACTCCATTAGACACTTCCAATCAATCCACGAGCCTGGGCTCTGTGCTTCCAATTTTCATTAATTGATTAGTTAGGATTTGATAAATGGATTGTGCCATTGTTTCATGGTTCTGCCTCGATGGAGTTATAAATCTATTTAAATGGTGAAATAACAAGAATCACTTCTAATAAAGTGTAACCAGTAAGAAAAACATTAAAGAGCAGTAAATGTTGAATTGAAATGGTTGTCTAAGTGTGCTAGCATTGAATTGCTAACTACCTAAGAGACCACTGCTATGTGGATTGGGTTGAATAGTTAACCAATAAGCATTCATTTGTAAGAATGAACTTGAATTTAATTTCCTCTCGTTTGAAACTTTTCCCCCTTGAATACTTAAGGAGTTGTTTTTTCTTGTGTTCTCCGATAAATTATTAATCCTACATGGTGAAATTAACCTCTTGCTATGCCTCCCCCTCTCTCTCCTTCCTTCCTTCCTTCCTTCCCTCTCTCTCTCTCTCTCTCTCTCTCTCTCTCTCTCTCTCTCTGTCTCTCTCTCTCTCTCTCTCTCTCTCTCTCTCTCTCTCTCACACTCTCTCTCTCTTTCTCACTCTCGCGCTCTCTCTTGCCCTCTCTCTCTCACTCCCTCATCTCTCTCTCCCTCCCTCCCTCCCTCCCTCCCTCCCTCCCTCCCTCCCTCCCTCCCTCCCTCCCTCCCTCCCTCCCTCCCTCCCTCCCTGTCTCCCTCCCTGTCTCCCTCCCTGTCTCTCTCTCTCTCTCCCTCTCTCTCTCTCTCTCTCTCTCTCTTTCTCACTCCCGCGCTCTCTCTTGCCCTCTCTCTCTCACTCCCTCCCTCCCCCATCTCTCCCTCCCTCCCTCCCCCCTCCCTCCCTCCCTCCCTCCCTCCGTCTCTCTCTCTCTCTCTCTCTCACTCTCTCTCTGTCTCTTTCTTGCCCTCTCTCCCTCCCTCCTTCTCTCTTCCCATCTCTCCCTCCCTCCCTCCCTCCCGCCCTCCCTCTCCCTCTCCCTACCCCATCTCTCCCTCCCTCCCCATCTCTCCCTTTCTCCATCCCTCCAGTCGTTCCCTCCAGCCCCACCATGGCGTCCTCCACCAGCCTGCCCTCTAACTGCAGCAGTTCCTCTGGGATCTTCTCCTTCTCCCCTGCCAACATGGTGTCGGCCGTCAAGCAGAAGAGCGCCTTCGCCCCTGTGGTGCGACCTCAGACCTCACCCCCACCCACCTGCACCAACGGCAACGGTCTCCAAGGTGAGCCCCTTAGCCAATCGAGACACTATTATGTCTCTCTAACCAACCTCTATGTCCCCAATATCCCCTGTCATTCCTCCTTCCCTTCTCCCCTCCTCCCCTTCTCTGGCCTTGAAATGACACGTTTTTTTTTCTTTCTCTCCTCCCCTCCTCTCTTTGCGCTCCCTCCCTCAGATCAGTCTTTTGTGGACTCTAGCAAGTACTCCACAGCCAGCTCGCTGCAGGGCCTGGCCTTTTCCTGAAGTACGTTACTCTTTCTGGCATGCACCCATCCTCCCTTCTCCTCCTCTGTCCCACTAACCATCCATCTCTCCATCCACTCCTCCATCCATCCATCCATCCATCCATCCATCCATCCATCCATCCATCCATCCATCTCTCCATCCACTCATCCATCCATCCATCCATCCATCCATCGTTCCACCCATCTACCCATCACCTTACCCATTACATTAACATCAACCATCCTCATATTGCAGTTGTATATTTTGACAAAAGAGAGGATGAGAGATGAGAGGATATCTCTAATTTTGGTCTGTGCTTTTGTTTATTCAGCTAAAAGGGCATTTGGCAGAGTAGTCATATTACTCAGAAGTTTGTCCTTTTATTTGGCTTTAATGCTGTTGTGGTCGTGCCTATCTTCCTGTGTGTGAATGAGGAGAAAGGGCATGAATGCGTAGGGGCTAGAGGGCAGGGCAGGCTGTAGCTGTGTGGGTGTGGGAACACAGAGCTTTCTCCCAGGACCGGACAGGACAGGACACACTGCTGTCCTCAACAGACCCAATACATACAGTCGTGGCCAAAGGTTTTGAGAATGACAAAAATATTGATTTTCACAAAGTCTGCTGCCTCAGTTTGTATGATGGCAATTTGCATATACTCCAGAATGTTCTGAAGAGTGATCAGATGAATTGCAATTAATTGCAAAGTCCCTCTTTGCCATGCAAATGAACTGAATCCACAAAAAACATTTACACTGCATTTCAGCCCTGCCACAAAAGGACCAGCTGACATCATGTCAGTGATTCTCTCGTTAACACAGGTGTGAGTGTTGACAAGGACAAGGCTGGAGATCACACTGTCATGCTGATTGAGTTCGAATAACAGACTGGAAGCTTCAAAAGGAGGGTGGTGCTTGGAATCATTGTTCTTCCTCTGTCATCCATGGTTACCTGCAAGGAAACATGTGCCGTCATCATTGCTTTGTACAAAAAGGGCTTCACAGGCAAGGATATTCCTGCCAGTAAGATTGCACCTAAGTCAACCATTTATCAGATCATCAAGAACTTCAAGGAGAGCGGTTCAATTGTTGTGAAGAGGCTTCAGGGCGCCCAAGAAAGTCCAGAAAGCGCCAGGACTGTCGCCTAAAGCTGATTCAGCTGCGGGATCGGGGCACCACCAGTACAGAGCTTGCTCAGGAATGGCAGCAGGCAGGTGTGAGTGCATCTGCACGCACAGTGAGGCAAAGACTTTTGGAGGATGGCCTGGTGTCAAGAAGGGCAGCAAAGAAGCCACTTCCCTCCAGGAAAAACATCAGGGACAGACTGATATTCTGCAAAAGGTACAGGGATTGGACTGCTGAGGACTGGGGTAAAGTCATTTTCTCTGATGAATCCCCTTTCCAATTGTTTGGGGCATCCGGAAAAAAGCTTGTCCGGAGAAGACAAGGTGAGCGCTACCATCAGTCCTGTGTCATGCCAACAGTAAAGCATCCTGAGTCCATTCATGTGTGGGGTTGTTTTTCAGCCAAGGGAGTGGGCTCACTCACAATTTTGCCTAAGAACACAGCCATGAATAAAGAATGGTACCAACACATCCTCCGAGAGCAACTTCTCCCAACCATCCAGGAACAGTTTGGTGACGAACAATGCCTTTTCCAGCATGATGGAGCACCTTGCCATAAGGCAAAAGTGTTAACTAAGTGGCTAGGGGAACAAAACATTGATATTTTGGGTCCATGGCCAAGAAACTCCCCAAACCTTAATCCCATTGAGAACTTGTGGTCAATCCTCAAGAGGCGGGTAGACAAACAAAACCCCACAAATTCGGACAAACTCCAAGCATTGATTATGTAAGAATGGGCTGCCATCAGTCAGGATGTGGCCCAGAAGTTAATTGACAGCATGCCAGGGCGGATTGCAGAGGTCTTGAAAAAGAAGGGTCAACATTGCAAATATTGACTCTTTGCATCGTCTTCATGTAATTGTCAATAAAAGCCTTTGACACTTATGAAATGCTTCTAATTATACTTCAGTATTCCAGAGTAACATCTGACAAAAATATCTAAAGACACTGAAGCAGCAAACTTTGTGGAAATTAATATTTGTGTCATTCTCAAAACTTTTGGCCACGACTGTACATTACTGCAACACAATCAGAAGAGATATCTCACAATTTACATAAGGTCTTTGTTTATTCAATAAACCCGCCAAGCCGTGGCTGGATACCAGTATAGGATGTTCTTTTTGGAAAGTATCTGTTAAATCATAGTTTAGTGTTAGAGCTCCACCAGCCAAACAAAAGCTGAGACAGGAGCACAATATCACTCCTTTAACACTCTGTAAGATAGTGTAGCGTAGCATAGTACAGTGGAGTGTGCTTCTACAGAGTCACAGGAGCACAACAACACTGTAGAGTAGCGTAGTGCAGTGGAGTGTGCTTCCACAGTCTCCTCTCTCTCTCTCTCTCTCTCTCTCTCTCTCTCTCTCTCTCTCTCTCTCGATCTGCAGTTTGTCAGACAGGCTCCCCCCCCCCCCACACTAGGCTGGGAAATGATCAACAAAGACAGCTGTTGGTCTCTGTTGACAATCGATACTGTCGCTATTTACATTGACATACACCCACCGACTGACTCGGTTTGTGTTACACTACTGCAGATCAAAGCTAGAGTTGAGTCACTGTCATACATGATGTTTTGTCAGCGAGGCGCCGTATCTAATCCCAAGCTCCTTCTCTCCCAGTCCCGTGCGTCTCACAGAACTGACATAGAACTGCCAGAAGATACCACATACAGCAATAGTTCCTGTGCAGTCGGGCATATTATCAGCTGGAATTGTTGAGAAGCATTTGTGCTTTCCATGTAAATCAGATTGTTCTAAGATTAGTAAACCAAATCTGGGTTTATTCAAAGATCATTTTGATATCCTCACATAAACATTTTAAACGCTTTCTTTTTGTACATTACACTTGTGATTTTGGTTTATGACATATTGCGTTAATTTATCGATGAGCTAACACGTGTGTGTGTGTGTGTGTGTGTGTGTGTGTGTGTGTGTGTGTGTGTGTGTGTGTGTGTGTGTGTGTGTGTGTGTGTGTGTGTGTGTGTGTGTGTGTGTGTGTGTGTGTGTGTGCATAACTTTTCCTGCCTCTCTTGATTCCATCAGCAGTAGATTTGAGAGCAAAACGCCTGCAGAAAAACACCCAGCATCCTTTTTAGTGTTTGTCAGCAGTTGCATAACTAACGTCAAGTGAAATCTCAAGCAATAAACATTCCTTACACACTTCTAAGGAACACACTTTAGAGGTCCTCCTCTGGCCTCTGACCTTTGACCTGTCCCACTACACTGGATATGTTAGGTCATGTTAGACTCCGCTCAGGGAACAAACACATCTTGTCAATCCGTTACCATGTACCCAACTGTGAATGATTGGAGATGATGGAGCTGGTTCATTCTAGCCAAACATGAATTATATACTGTATATTGTCATTTTGGGCAGTGCCTTCGGAAGGTATTCAGACCCCTTGACTTTTTCCACATGTTGTTACGATACAGCCTTATTATAAAATGGATTAAATAAATGTTGTTGTTTTTTCACCAATCTACACACAATACCCCATAATGACCATAAAAGTTTTAGCAAATGTCTTAAAAATAAAAAACAGAAATGCCTTATTTACATAAGTATTCAGACCCTTTGCTATGGAAACAGGCACATCCTGTTTCCATTGATCATACTTGAGATGTTTCGACAACTTGATTGGAGTCCACCTGTGGTAAATTCAATTGATTGGACATGATTTGGAAAGGCACACACCTGTCTATATAAGGTCCCACAGTTGACAGTGCATGTCAGAGCAAAAACCAAGCCATGAGGTCGAAGGAATTGTCCGTAGAGCTCCGAGACAGGATTGTGTCGAGGCACAGATCTGGGGAAGGGTACCAAAACATTTATGCAGCATTGAAGGTCCCCAAGAACACAGCGGCCTCCATCATTCTTAAATGGAAGAAGTTTGGAACCACCAAGACTCTTCCTAGAGCTGGTGGCCAAACTGAGAAATCGGGGGAGAAGGGCCTAGGTCAGGGAGGTACTCAAGAACCTGATCGTCATTAAGACAGAGCTCTAGAGTTCCTCTGTTGAGAAGGGAGAAACTTCCAGAAGGGCAACCATCTCTGCAGCACTGCACCAATCAGGCCTTAATGGTAGAGTGGCCAGATGGAAGCCACTCCTCAGTAAAAGGCACATGACAGACGCTTGTAGTTTGCCAAAAAAGCACCTAAAGGAGTCAGACCATTGGAAACAAGATTCTCTGGTCTGATGAAACCAAGATTGAACTCTTTGTCCTGAATGCCAAGTGTCACATCTGGAGGAAAACTGGCACCATCCCTACGGTCAAGCATGATGGTGGCAGTATCATGCTGTGGGGATGTTTTTCAGTGGCAGGGACTGAGAGACTAGTCAGGATCGAGGCAAAGATGAACGGAGCGAAGTACAGAGATATCCTTGATAACAACCTTTTCCAGAGTGGTCAGGGCCTGAGATTGGGGTGAAGGTTCACCTTCCAACACGACAACGACCCTAAGCAAACAGCCAAGACAAAGCAAGACTGGCTTTGAGACAAGTCTCTGAATATCCTTGAGTGGCAAAGCGAGAACCCGGACTTGAACCCGATCGAACATAGCTGTGCAGCAGCGCTCCCCATCCACTCTGACAGAGCTTGAGAGGATCCGCAGAGAAGATTGGGAAAAACTTCCCAAATACAGGCGTGCCAAGCTTGTAGCGTCATACCCAAGAAGACTCGAGGCTGTAATCGCTGCCAAAGGTGCTTCAACAAATTACTGAGTAAAGGGTCTGAATACTTATGTAAATGTGATATTTCATTTTTTGTATTTGTAATAAATTCACAACAATTGTGTAGTGTGTAGTGTTGTGTTGTATTGTGTAGCGTCGTGTAGCATTGTGTTGTGTAGTGTTGTGTAGCGTTGTATAGTGTTATGTATTGTAGTGTTGTGTGTTGTGTAGTGTTATGTAGTGTTATGTAGCGTTGTGTAGTGTTATGTAGCGTTGTGTAGTGTTATGTAGTGTTGTGTAATGTTATGTAGTGTTATGTAGTGTTGTGTAGTGTTGTGTGTTGTGTAGTGTGCTGTGTAGTGTTATGTAGTGTGTTGTGTTGTGTAGTGTTGTGTAGCGCTGTGTAGTGTTGTGTGTTGTGTTGTGTAGTGTGTTGTGTAGTGTTATGTAGTGTGTTGTGTAGTGTTATGTAGTGTGTTGTGTAGTGTAGTGTAGTGTGGTGTGTAGTGTAGCGTAGTGTAGTGTAATGTTGTGTAGTGTTGTGTGTTGTGTTGTGTATAGTGTTGTGTAGTGTTGTGTGTTGTGTAGTGTGTAATAGTGTTGTGTGGCGTGTTGTGTTGTGTGTTGTGTAGCGTAGCGTAGTGTTGTGTATAGTGTTGTGTAGTGTTGTGTAGCGTAGCGTAGTGTTGTGTAATGTTGTGTAGTGTTGTGTGTTGTGTAGTGTGGTGTAGTGTGTTGTGTTGTGTAGTGTAGCGTAGTGTTGTGTGTTGTGTATAGTGTAGTGTGGTGTGTAGTGTAGCGTAGTGTAGTGTTGTGTAGTGTTTTGTGTTGTGTATTGTGTTGTGTAGTGTTGTGTGTAGTGTGTAATAGTGTTGTGTAGGATTGTGTGTAGTGTAGTGTGTAATAGTGTTGTGTAGTGTGGTGTAGTGTTGTGTGTTGTGTAGTGTTGTGTAGCGTAGCGTAGCGTAGCGTAGTGTGTAGTGTTGTGTATAGTGTTGTGTAGTGTTGTGTGTAGTGTAATAGTGTTGTGTAGTGTGTTGGTTATAGTGTTGTGTGTAGTGTTTTGTGTAGTAGTATGTAGTGTAGTGTTGTGTAGGATTGTGCCTGGTGTGTCTTCACTGCACTGCATACTGTAGTCACCCTTGGTTTGATTTGGAGCTTTCATTAAGCATAGCTCTGTTCCTAATGTTGACACAGATCCCCATGCAGCTGTTTGAGGCCAGTCGGGGATGATGTAATACGTCACAAACACACACAAATGAGCTTCAGTGCATGCAAACAATTAAGGCACGGTTTTTGACAACACTAATCAAGCGTTTCAAGTGTCCCATTTGTGCCAATTTGGCAAGGCTGTTGAAAATATATAAATGATTTATACCTTGTTTGAAAGCGTATTTGAGTCATAGTTTCATAGGGCATAGTTTGTTATGCAGATGTGAGAACAGATTGCTGTATTTAAAGAGTAATTATTATGTGAGGAAAACATTGGGAACATTTTTATGTATTAACCGACTCTCCCTTTCTGTCTCTCTTTCCCCCTGCCTTCTCCCTCTCTCCCTCTCTCTCTCTCTCTCTCTCTCTCTCTCTCTCTCTCTCTGTCTCTCTCTCTCTCTCTCTCTCTCTCTCTCTCTCTCTCTCTCTCTCTCTCTGTCTCTCTCTCTCTCTCTGTTTCTGTTTCTCTCTCTCTCTCTCTCTCTCTGTCTCTCTCTCTCTCTCTGTCTCTCTCTCTCTCTCTCTCTCTCTCTCTCTCTCTCTCTCTCTCTCTCTCTCTCTCTTTCTTCCTTCTGCCTTCTCCCTTTCTCTCTTCTCCACCCAACAGTGATTCCTGGAATGATCGTTCCTCCCATGTAAGCGATGTTTGGGTATGAGAGGAAAGACTCAGGCGTGGATCTCAGCATGTACCCAAGGCTCCAGTTTAGGACTGGATCGTCAGTCCTGCATTGAAGGAATTGAACCCGTGACTCAGGCCCTTTTTAAGAGGAATCACATTTGAACTTTAAAAGGAGAAAAAGAAGAAGAAAACGCAGCATTTACAACAACCTCTTTGGAATTCGTAAGAGTTGAACGCAAGGTCACAGATTACCCAGAAAGCCCAACCCAGCTAAACATGAGTTTTATTTATTTGGGAGAGGATTGACTCATCATTTTATTTAGTGTTTTACCTTTGTGCAAAACAATATGTATTTCCCATCTTCAACGTGTAATATACACAAGTGAAAATATTAGAGAGATTTTTTATTTATGAATCTGAAAAAGATCAATTAATAAATTGTTTGTGAATGATAGAAGACATTAAAATGTGAGTTAAATAGTGAAGACTGAATTAGATTTATACAGTTGCTGTACTCATGAATCAAGACTAACCAAACCAGACATTTAGACATTTGTTTTGTACTACAGTGTGCTGTTTAGAGACGATGCCACATTCCCTAACTAGGGAGGCACAGAAAGACATGCTAGGTAGCACAAGCTAACCATGCACCATTGCAGAAACTCTCTGCTTTTGAGTTCTTTTGGCCGCTGCAAACAGCCCCTACTCATTTCTCTCCCTAACATGCCTAGCAGAGACCGCCATCGCTACGACTAGAAGCATTCACTCGTCACCACAGAAAGCAAGTGATTTATCCATGATGACACATAGCCAGCCATTCACTCCATGTTGGCTGTGAGTGTACCGATCGTGTCCAAGCTCCTAGGTGGTTGTCAGAGTTAGAGAGCAGAGCCTGAACCTGCTCTGGATACCAACAGTGTCTCTACTGTATGATTGGTCATTGGACCGCAATCTTGCTGTGGAGCCACTCAGCAAAGCCCTGTAACTGTACATTAGAAACCCTCTTGTTCAAGTGTTCTCTCTCTCTCTGCCATCCACCATGAAATCTCAATGAAGGAAACCATATGTTTTAAAAGGATGTCGCCATTTCACTTTTGCTATATTGTGTGAGTTATTTTTTTTAAATTAATTATTCCTTGATAGTTTTTGGTTTGTTGTGTTCTCACCATGAAACTGTGATCATGGGTCGGCCATTCAAAATGTTTTTCTTGTTCCACCTTGTTACTGTACAACAGTTGAGGATCTTGAGATAGGTCAAACTGGGAGACACTTTCTAGACAGACTAATGAGTCAACATGAGGTGTTTAATGGTGTCCCAGTCGCCATGGTGAAACATGGAATACCCAGCACTGTAAAAGTTACCTAATCCTCAGATTCCCAGCAAATATCTGAATCCAACCTTTTCAATTGTCTTGTTTTTTTTTTCTCGTGTGATGTGTGTTTTTGTATATAGTAATACATGTCTGTGATGTTTCTTTTAATTTTGCCAAAGTCATTGTTTAAGATATATTTATACATTTAAAGAAGTCTTAAGGCAGCTTTAGTGTCACGATGTCATGTTTACTCCATACTCAAAATGATCCCATCATCTTTAGCTCGGAGAGTTTTGAATAGTAAGAAGGGAGATGCAGTATGTTACATATCCACATTAATAATCTACTATCTCTCATCAATTTCTACATTTTGCTTCTTCCACATCCTTCATGTGTATGTTTGAATTTTGTGACAGTGCCGATCAGTTTTTATTTGGTTGTCTACCATGTTCCGTGTTTAGATGTGATTTTGATACCTTTCATTTTTACGTTGTTGTTTTTCTTTGTGTTGTTTTAAGCCATACTTCCATTTCTAGCTCCATCCACCCTAAAAGCCATTGTCTATTTTTTGTATCATTTTGGAAGTTTAATGAATTTTTTAATTTTTTTTTCGTCTTGATTTTGCGTTTGTTTTATCATATGGTAAAGGTAGTATATTATTCTTATAGTAAAGAGATTATATAAGTATATCATTTGAATATCTTCTTTGCTTCGATTTTTTTGGCTTAAAAAAAAACCGTGTACTGTTTAAAAACAAACAATATGCATGTGGGTTTTCTTTCTAGCCATGCATTTGTGTGCTGAAAGCAGGAAGACTAATTTTTTTGGGAAAAAATATGAAAATACTTTCTTCATCTCTTCCATGTTATTTTCACTTTCCCCTCCGTTGTCTCACCAAAATCTGAACCAGCAGTTTAGATGCCTTAACAATGCAAAGCCACAGACATCAGTGTAGAGTAGAGACCACATCAGTGCTCTGCTAACATACTTTAAAATGGGTGCAACAAGCAACATATAGAGAGGGGGGAGCACAAGTGGAACTGTTCCTGAGCCCTGAGCGATGTTTAACTGTTTCCCCTGCCGCAGTGAGCACTCGGCATGGCACAGCAGAGATAGGGGGAGCCAGAAATAACAGAGGAGAGGGAGGGAGGGAGGGAGGGAGGGAGGGAGGGAGGGAGGGAGGGAGGGAGGGAGGGAGGGAGGGAGGGAGGGAGGGTGGTGGATGGGTGGGTGGTGGATGGGGCTGGCTGACTGACGGGGGGAGGACACTGAGATGAGAACTGAGAATAGAAGGGAGGATAAATATTTAATGTGTTGAGCAGCTGGAGGGGAGCTGGTATGGAGCGGTGGAGGAGAGGAGGAGAGGAGGAAGAGAGGAGGAAGAGAGGAGGAGAGGAAGAGAGGAGGAGAGGAAGAGAGGAGGAGACGAGGAGATGAGGAGAGGAGAGGTGGAGAGGAGTGTAGCGTACTGCGTTGCTCATGTGAAGCCGACCCTTCCCTTCATATTCATCTCTCTTCTTCAGGGTTATTCCCTCCGTCTATAACGATATATATATATATATATATATATATATATATATATATATATATAAAGACCTCCACAGCTAAAGGTGGGTTGATGGTAAAACATATTCTATTTACTGTGTGATTCTATTGGAGAAAGGTAATGGTACTAAAACAGATGTGATTATGAACCATTCTAGATGACAGCACAATAATTTGTAACACACAAGTAATTTAACACCCTTGCTTAGACAATTACTACTGCCCTCTTCTGACTCCTCCCACTCTTCTGACTCCTCCCACTCTTCCGACTCCTCCCACTCATCTGACTCCTCCCCCTCGTCTGACCCCTCCCCCTCTTCTGACTCCCCCCTCTCTTCTGACTCCTCCCACTCGTCTGACCCCTCCCACTCGTCTGACTCCTCCCTCTCTTCTGACTCCCCCCTCTCTTCCGACTCCCCCCTCTCTTCCGACTCCTCCCTCTCTTCCGACCTCTCCCTCTCTTCTGACTCCTCCCTCTCTTCTGACTCCTCCCTCTCTTCTGACTCCACCATCTCTTCTGACCCCCCCTCTCTTCTGACTCCTCCCACTCTTCTGACTCCCCCTCTCTTCTGACTCCTCCCTCTCTTCTGACTCCCCCTGTCTTTTGACTCCCCCCTCTCTTCTGACTCCTCCCTCTCTTCTGACTCCTCGCTCTCTTCTGACTCCCCCCTCTCTTCTGACTCCTCCCTCTCTTCTGACTTCCCCCTCTCTTCTGACTCCCCCTCTCTTTTGACTCCTCCCTCTCTTCTGACTCTTCCCTATCTTCTGACTCCCCCCTCTCTTCTGACTCCCCCTCTCGTTTGACTCCTCCCTCTCGTCTGACTCCTCCCTCTCTTCTGACTCCCCCCTCTCTTCTGACTCCTCCCTCTCTTCTGACTCCCCCTCTCTTCTGACTCCCCCCTCTCTTCTGACTCCCCCTCTCGTTTGACTCCTCCCTCTCTTCTGACTCCCCCTCTCTTCTGACTCCCCCTCTCTTCTGACACCCCCTTTTTCCACTCCCTTTATATACAAATTGAGCACCAGTTTATCTCTGACATGGGTCACATGACCACTCTTTGTACTCTTTCGTGTGTGTGTGTGTGTGTGTGTGTGTGTGTGTGTGTGTGTGTGTGTGTGTATGTGTGTGTGCCATCAAACCTCTGAAAGAGAACATGGCATTTTATTGTATTTTTTTATTGCTGAAGGATATTTTGTAATGTGACTTCATAGGAGAGAGGGGACATTTAAACTGAGGATTCTGAAGACGAGGGAGTCTGTTGTAAAATGCAGTTGTGTAATGCTGATTTCAGTGTATCTGCATTGTGACTCAGTGTTTGGGGATAGGGACAGATGAGTTTGAGGTTTACTGTGTAACCGTCCAGCCAGGAGAATAGTGCCGTCCCTGTCGGGGAGGTGGTCACCTGGTCAATGAAAACATTGTTCTCTGAGTCCTATTTTAATCCTTTGATCCCATCTCTCCTTGCTACCAAGCCTTGTGTTTGACTGGACACACAGATCAGTTATATATTGATCGATAGGGAAAAGAGGAAAATAAACTACTGTAACGATTTTACTTTTTTTTTGGTTTCAACTTTGAAAATGTAAAATAGCTTTTCAACTTTCACAATATTTAATTAAAGTTCCCTCTTGTCTGTGAACCTGTTGACGTGCTCGTCATTTTTGTGAGGCTGTTAGTAACATATTTTTTTTCTTCATTTTCTGCAATCTCACAAATCTACACACTCAAAAAACACACACTATACAAACTCATCCCAGCCTAATAGCATGGTGAATCTGCCCAGCCAGTCCCTTAACATATTAATGATGGCTGCCCAAGTTATTCATTGAAATGCGCTTTGCATGTAATTGATTCATCGTTTTCATTTACGGTCCTCAGCAGAAACGAAGTGTCTTTTCTCATTGTGCATATGTAATTTGAGTCACTCAGATCTGATTAGCTTGTTAAAACGCTCTTTCTGCTGTCCCCAAACTGTTCCAGGCCCTGGCTGCAAAGCACCATGGGGGTCCTGAATACGAGGAGGGAAAGGACCCAGATTGTCCTCGGTGTAATTTTTGATCGTCTGTGTGTTGTAGAGCTAGCAGCAACATCAAGCACATTTCACTAGCCCTGTGATGTTGTACAATTATAATCCCACTGCCAATTGTGTGTTCATAAACGTAGAATGGAGACTCACATAATGGAAAGTGTTAGTGAAGAGTCAGGCGCTGCAGACGTCATGATGAGTTTGCTTTCATAAACAACGCTCAGTGAGAAAGGCCTTCTTAATTAGACAGATGTGCCCTGCCCTGGGTTATTGATCATCCAGGCTGCAGGCGGAGAGTGTGTGCGTGTGTGTGTGAATGTGTGCGTGTGTGTGTGAATGTGTGCATGCATGTGTATGTGTGTGTGTGTGTGTGCACGTGTGTGAGCGCATGTGTGTGTGTGTGTGTGTGTGTGTGTGTGTGTGGCGGTGGGAATAACACAGAAGGTGAAGAGACAGAACTCAAGACCTCCATTAGCTAATGGATCTCTGACAGAGGAGAAACATCCTCCCTCTCTCTCCTCCATCTCTCTCCTCCATCTCTCTCCATCTCTCTCCTCCATCTCTCTCCTCCCTCTCTCTCCTCCATCTCTCTCCTCCCTCTCTCTCCATCTCTCTCCTCCATCTCTCTCCATCTCTCTCCTCCATCTCTCTCCTCCATCTCTCTCCTCCCGCTCTCTCCTCCATCTCTCTCCATCTCTCTCCTCCATCTCTCTCCTCCATCTCGTTCCCTCCCTGCTCTACATCATACCCCCAATGGGTTCATCCCCCTCCTCTCTCCCCCTCTCCTTGCCCCACATCATACCCCCAATGGATTCATCCCCCTCCTCTCTCCCCCTCTCCCTGCCCCACATCATACCCCACTGGGTTCATCACCCTCCTCTCTCCCCCTCTCCCTGCCCCACATCATAACCCCAATGGATTCATCCCCCTCCTCTCTCCCCCTCTCCCTGCCCCACATCATACCCCACTGGGTTCATCACCCCCCACTCCCTCTTCCTCCCTCGCTAGATAATAAACAAAAGTGAAATAAACAATAAAAATGAACAGTAAACATTACACTCACAGAAGTTCCAAAAGAATAAAGACATTACAAATGTCATATTATGTATATATACAGTGTTGTAATGATGTGCAAATGGTTAAAGTACAAAAGGGAAAATAAATTAACATAAATATGGGTTGTATTTACAATGGTGTTTGTTCTTCACTGGTTGCCCTTTTCTTGTGGCAACAGGTCACACATGTTGCTGCTGTGATGCTACACTGTGGTATTTCATCCAATAGATATGGGAGTTTACCAAAATTGTGTTTGTTTTTGAATTCTTTGTGGATCTGTGTAATCTGAGGGAAATATGTGTCTCTAATATGGTCATACATTTGGCAGGAGGTTAGGAAGTGCAGCTCAGTTTCCACCTCATGTTGTGGGCAGTGTGCACATAGCCTGTTCTGCCTACGGCGGCTTTTCTCAATAGCAAGGCTATGCTCACTGAGTCTGTACATAGTCAAAGCTTTCCTTAAATTTGGGTCAGTCACAGTGGTCAGGTATTCTGCCACTGTGTACTCTCTGTTTAGGGCCAAATCTACACCTGCATTGCTTTCTGTTTGGGGTTTTAGGCTGGGTTTCTGTATAGCACTTTGTGACATCAGCTGATGTAAGAAGGGCTTTATAAATACATTTGATTGATTTGATAGAAATAGCATTCTAGTTTGCTCAGTTTTTATGTGAATTCTTTCCATTGTGTCAAGTAATTCTCTCTCTCTCTCTCTCTCTTTCTCGCTCTCTTTCTCTCGCTTTCTCCCACCGGTCTCACCACCCCTCCCCGCCCCACATCATACCCCCGCTGCACTTAACCCTACCGGGATCATTCCCTCTCCCTCCTCCTCCCTCTCCCTCCTCCTTCCTCTCCCTCCTCCTCCCTCCATCAGGCTGTCAGGGGTTGGGCTCCTGCCCTCCTCCTTATGCAGGGGTATGATTGGTAGATCACAAAGTGAGCAGGGGTATGATTGGTAGATGACAAAGTGAGCAGGGGTATGATTGGTAGATGACAAAGTGAGCAGGGGTATGATTGGTAGATGACTAAGTGAGCAGGGGTATGATTGGTAGATGACGAAGTGAGCAGGGGTATGATTGGTAGATGACTAAGTGAAAGATAGAATTTAGCAATCAGGGCTGCCGGGCTATTTATCCTCGCTGACAAGGGGGCCTTTAAGCACAGAGCATGCTGTGCTTAACGCAATTGCGATTGTGTTGAATTGTGTTTGGGAAATAAAGACAGACATGGATTTAAAAAGGGAGCGGTTATATTAATTCAGTACAGAAATGCTGCTTAACTTTTTGGTGACAGGGGGCAGTAATCGGAAATTCAGATGAATAACGTGTCCAAATTAAACTGCCAAGGGGGTTTCTAGCGTTTGTATTTCTATGTTGGTGGTTTGTAGGGTTCCCAATTAGAGGCAGCTGGTAATCGTTGCCTCTAATTGGGGATCATATTTAGGTAGCCCTTTTTCCCACCTGTGTTTGTGGGATATTGTTTGTGTATGTGCTTGTTGCACTACGTTACTTCACGTTTCATTACTTGTTTATTGTTTTTGTTGAGAAGTTTCACTTTTAAGAAAGATGTGGAACTCAACACACGCTGCGCCTTGGTCCGTCCATTATCACGACCGTGACAGAATATCCCACCATTCAAGGACCAAGTTGCGTGCTCGGGAGGATAAAGTGAGTTGGACCTGGGAGGAAATGGGAGGATGCGAGACCCTTTCTTGGAGAGAATCGCAGAAAGATCAGGAAGGACCGACGACGCCGGGGACCGCGGCCACAGAAACCCTAAGATTTTTTTTTTGGGGGGGGGCACATTCCTTGAATTCCTCCACCGACTCCCAAACGCATCCTTTTAGGTCAAATGTCATCCTACAGGTCACTGTTGTCCACTCCAGCAGAACAGGTCTTCTCACAGGTAGGTCACCATGTCACACTAGAGCCTTTGTGTCCGGTGGAGGGGTCAGGAGTGACTAAACAAGTGTGTAGTGGTGCTGGGCCCTAACTAGTGGTGCTGGGCCCTAACTAGTGGTGCTGGGCCCTAACTAGTGGCGCTGGGCCCTGACTAGTGGCGCTGGGCCCTAACTAGTGGCGCTGGGCCCTGAGTAGTGGCGCTGGGCCCTGACTAGTGGTGCTGGGCCTTGACTAGTGGTGTTGGGCCCTGACTAGTGGTGCTGGGCCCTGACTAGTGGTGCTGGGCCCTGACTAGTGGTGCTGGGCCCTGACTAGTGGTGCTGGGCCCTGACTAGTGGTACTGGGCCCTGACTAGTGGTGCTGGGCCCTGACTAGTGGTGCTGGGCCCTGACTAGTGGCGCTGGGCCCTGACTAGTGGCGCTGGGCCCTGACTAGTGGCACTGGGCCCTGACTAGTGGCGCTGGGCCCTGACTAGTGGCGCTGGGCCCTGACTAGTGGCGCTGGGCCCTGACTAGTGGTGCTGGGCCCTGACTAGACAATGGGGGTCAAGAAGAATATAGATGGAGGACAAAGTTGTCATTGCATAACATTGATGGGAAAATTGATGCTTCTCTATGTGTTTTCTTCTCTCTGTTCCTGCTCATGTACTTGCTACTCCGGGCATGTTGTGTTATAGACCTTTATACAGGACAAAACATTTATCTTGATACTGATGCTTAACAATTGTCTTTACTGGCAGTTTATTGACATGTTTACATGCGCAGCGTAGTTTATTGACATGTTTAGATGCGCAGCGTAGTTTAATGACATGTTTACATGTGCAGCGTAGTTTATTGACATGTTTAGATGCGCAGCGTAGTTTAATGACATGTTTACATGTGCAGCGTAGTTTATTGGCATGTTACATGCGCAGCGTAGTTTATTGACATGTTTACATGCGCAGCGTAGTTTATTGACATGTTTACATGCGCAGCGTAGTTTATTGACATGTTTACATGTGCAGCGTAGTTTATTGACATGTTTACATGCGCAGCGTAGTTTATTGACATGTTTACATGTGCAGCGTAGTTTATTGACATGTTTACATGTGCAGCGTAGTTTATTGACATGTTTAGATGCGCAGCGTAGTTTATTGACATGTTTAGATGCGCAGCGTAGTTTATTGACATGTTTAGATGCGCAGCGTAGTTTATTGACATGTTTACATGTGCAGCGTAGTTTATTGACATGTTTACATGTGCAGCGTAGTTTATTGACATGTTTACATGTGCAGCGTAGTTTATTGACATGTTTACATGTGCAGCGTAGTTTATTGACATGTTTACATGTGCAGCGTAGTTTATTGACATGTTTACATGTGCAGCGTAGTTTATTGACATGTTTAGATGCGCAGCGTAGTTTATTGACATGTTTAGATGCGCAGCGTAGTTTATTGACATGTTTAGATGTGCAGCGTAGCCAGCCTGTTATTGTACAGTGTACAGTAGATCCTCACCTGCCCTCCTCTCCACAGTGGGGATCTCATTATGGAGGTAGGATGCATCACTGATGTTGCTGTGTCCCTGAAACATTCATTATTCATACATCAACAGACTGAGACTGGCCAGACCCGCAGAGATAAAGCCTGGGGAAGAAGGAGGGATGAGTGGAGGAGAGGGAGAGGGAGAGGGAGAGGGAGAGGGAAGGAGGGGAGGGAGGCCTCCTCCAACTCTGCAGTCTCTTCATGGAGAGCAAAGCTTTCAGGCAATTCTCTGAGATCAAGAGACACTGCACACAGGAACCCCATGCGCCTCTCTGGGATAAATAAATAAATATATCTTCTCTGCTGCTGCTCTTTTTACGGCAGGCGATAAAGGAAATGGATTGAACCTTAGAAGTGAAAACACAAGGTCCCGGTGGGGATCGAGAACGGAAGGGGTGGGGGAAGAAGGGCTGGGAGAGAGAGAGGTAAAGAGGGAGAGAGGGAGAGAGGGAGAGGGAGAGAGGAAAGGAGAGAGAGAGGGAGAGAGGAAAAGAGAGAGGCAGAGAGGAAAAGAGTGAGAAAGTCCTTGTAGTTGGTGATGAGGAGAGGGTCTAGATACTGAAGATCTGAGCAAGATGGTCAGACAGGGAGGAGAGAGAGAGACAGGGAAAGGCAGGGAGAGCGAGAGAAAGCGATAAGGAGGGAGAGAGCGAGACGGGGTGGGGGAAGGAGAGAGAGAGGGAGAGGGGTAGAGAGAGGGGGATGGAGAGACAGGGAGGGGGAGAGAGAGGGAGAAGGACGGAAAGACAGGGAGAGGGAGGGGAGAGAGGGAGAAGGAGGGAAAGAGAGGGAGGGATTGAGAGACAGGGGGTAGGGAGAGACAGGGGGGAAGGGAGGGGGAGAGAAAGAGAGGGAGGGGGAGGGAGAGAGAGGGAGAGACAGGGGGCAGGGAGGGGGAGAGAGGGAGGGGGGAGGGAGAGAGAGGGAGGGGGAGGGAGAGAGAGAGAGACAGGGAGGGGGAGGGAAAGAGAGAGACAGGGAGGGGAGGGAGAGGGATAGGGAGAGAGAGAGACAGGGAGGGGAGGGGAGGATGAGGGAGAGAGAGACGGGGAGGGAAAGAGAGAGACATGGAGGGGAGGGAGAGAGAGAGACAGGGAGTGTGGGAGAGAGACAGGAAAGGGGAGGGAGAGAGAGACAGGGAGGGAGAGAGAGACAGGGAGGAGGAGAGAGAGACAGACAGGGAGGGGGGGAGAGAAATAGACAGGGAGGGGGAAGGAGAGAGAGAGACGGGGAAAGAGAGGTAGAGACTTCGAGTGAAAGGGAGGGGGGAGAGAGAGGGAGGGAGGGAGGATACTGGGGAATGGGAGAGGAGGCTGGGTAGAGGGAGTGATAGAGAGACAGGGAGGGGGAGGGAGAGAGGAGGCTGGGGAGAGGGGTGCGTGAGAGACTAAAGGGGCACAGGTGGAGGTCATGTGTCACACCACTACCACCCCAAAACAATGAAGGGTGGGTGGGTGGGGCTTGATAGAACCTCTCCTCACACCTACTATTTTAGGGTTTTTTGACATTTGCACATGCTGCCAGGAAGTCTTCCCAACATGTGACAGGAAGTTCGTATGGAGTAGGGTCACTGCTAACGTGATTACAAGCAGATAATATGAGGTCATCTCTATGACCATGTCTCGTGGTGTATGGGACAGGGTGACTGTGTGAGAGGGGTGGTGATTGCTGTAGCAGAGATATACACTAAAATTTAGTGCCGAGCGTTTGTACCAAATGGACATATTACTCCTGCTGTTAACAGAATGTCACCCCTCCCACCATTCATCTTTAGGATGACTGTGTTTTCCAACATTGGCTGGCTGCCTGACAAACTGGTCATTTATCGAGGTCTGTTTGATTTCTGCTGGGTCTCTACAGGCACACTGTGCTGCTTATCACTGTGCTGCTTATCACTGTGCTGTTTATCACTGTGCTGCTTATCACTGTGCTGCTTATCACTGTGCTGCTTATCACTGTGCTGCTTATCACTGTGCTGCTTATCACTGTGCTGCTTATCACTGTGCTGCTTATCACTGTGCTGCTTATCACTGTGCTGCTTATCAAAAGGGAGAGACGGGGAAGAAAAGGGTAAATGAATAAATCAAGTTTCATCCAGGATTTTTGCTCACCTTGCGGAAAGAGAAAACCCATCTGTCTCAGCCCTTCCTGAAGTTTAAAGGACTGTATCGGGAAAACTCAGACACTCACACCAAGAACCAAGGACTGCTACATCCTCGGAATCAGTCAAGTAAAGTTCCACCTTGGTGTGTATAAATTCCTTATATCAAATCAATCCAATGGATTGTATAGCAAGCTGTCGTCATTGTATCATGTGATGTACATACGTCCATGTACTTTCACAGGCCCTGTCTAGATGCTCACCTGCACCGACAACTTTCATACTTCATTTCCACCTGTGATGAACACACATCCATGATGGTATGTGTGGTGGACAGTGGGCAGTGGGCAGTCGGCTTGGCTCGTATCGCCCTCAGAAACTTTTATAGATGCACAATTGAGAGCATCCTGTCGGGCCGTATCATCGCCTGGGAAGGCAACTGCACCATCCACCAACCACAGGGCTCTCCAGAGGGTAGTGAGGTCTGCACAACACATCACAGCGGGTATACCTCCTCCACCTACAGCACCCGATTTCACAGGAAGGACAAAAAGATCATCAAGGACATCAACCACCCGATTTCACAGGAAGGACAAAAAGATCATCAAGGACATCAACCAACCAAGCCACAGCCTGTTCACCCTGCTATCATCCAGAAGGAGAGGTCAGTACAGGTGCATCAAAGCTGGGACTGAGAGACTGAAAAACAGCTTTTATCTCAAGGCCATCAGACTGTTAAATAGACATCACTAGCCAGCTACCACCCGGTTACTCAACCCTGCACCTTAGAGGCTGCTGCCCCATATACATAGACATGGAATCACTGGTCACTTTAATAATGGAACACTGGTCACTTTAATAATGTTTACATACTGCTTTACTCATCTCATATGTAAATACTGTATTCTATTCTACTGTATTTTAGTCAATGCCCCTCTGACATTGCTCAATCTAATATTTATATATTTCTTTCATTCCATTCTTTTACTTTTAGATTTATGTGTATTGTTGTGAATTGTTAGATATTACTGCACTGTTGGAGCTAGAAACACAAGCATTTTGCTACACCCACAATAACATCTGCTAAATATCTGTATGTGAACAATAAAATTTGATTTGATTTGAGTGTGGTGTGTCCAGTCAATGTGTATATTTTAAGGTGGGCAGCCACAGTGAGTCACTGACCCACCCACCCCTCTCTCTCTTCCTCCCTCACCTCCCTCCCTCTGTCCCACCCACCCCCCTCTCTCCCTTCCTCTCTCACCTCCCTCCCTCCTTCTGTCCCACCCTCCCTCCCTCCCTCTGTCCCACCCACCCCCCTCTCTCCCTTCCTCTCTCACCTCCCTCCCTCCCTCCCTCTGTCCCACCCACCCCCTCTCTCCCTTCCTCCCACCCTCCCTCTGTCCCACCCACCCCCTCTCTCCCTCCCTCCCTCCCTCCCTCCCTCCCTCCCTCTGACCCACCCACCCCCCTCTCTCCCTTCCTCCCTCCCTCCCTCCCTCTGTCCCACCCACCGCCATCATCAACACCTACCTGCTCACTCTGTTACCATGGCGATGGCTCAGTCAGTGATGATGTCATAAGGGCCTATGTGTGCTAAATAGTTTATATAATTAGAATCCCATAATGTCACCTTGAGCCCCTTCAATACTTTTGAAGCACTTCCCTCCTATTGCGTCGGCCCGTGCCGGACTTGAGCCATTGTGAAACAGAACCCAACAGAGAACCACCATAAATCCTCTCTCTCTCTCCCTCTGTCTCCCTCCCTCTCTCTCCCTCTCTCCCTCTCTCCCTCCCTTTTGCTCTCTGTCTCTCCCTTGCTCCCTCTCTCCCTCCAACCTACACTCCCCCTCTCTCACTCACTCCCTCTCTCTCTCTCTCTCTCTCTCTCCTTCTCTCTCTCTTGTTCATCTTCCCAGTGAGCCGAAGATCCTCTCAGATTGAAGGTCACTCAGTCTCGCTCTTAAACACTAACGCTCACACATACACCCTCTCTCTGTGTTACTTTATCTGGCTCACACACCCTCTCTGTTACTTCTAAATCTCTCTCTCTCTCTCTCTCTCTCTCTCTCTCTCTCTCTCTCTCTCTCTCTCTCTCTGAATCAGTCAACTTAAGTTCCACCTAGGTGTGAATCAAATCAATCCAATGGATTGTATAGCAAGCTGTTGTCATTGTATCATGTGATGTACATACGTCCATGTACTTTCACAGGCCCTGTCTAGATGCTCACCTGCACCGACAACTTTCATACTTCATTTCCACCTGTGATGAACACACATCCATGATGGTATGTGTGGTGGACAGTGTGTTGGTGTCCAGTCACTGTGTGTATTCTCTCTCTCTCTCTCTGTCTCTCTCTCTCTCTCTCTCTCTCTCTCTCTCTCTCTCTCTCTCTCTCTCTCTCTCTCTCTCTTTATATGCTGAACCAGAGTGGTGTGGTCCAACTCTCCTCCATGCTGGTTATATCCAGATGAGCTAACCAACCCCTCACTTCCAACACCACAGTCCCTGGAACCCCTGCTCCGTACCTTTAGCCCACTGAGCGAGGAGAGACTGGCTGACTTCCTCAGACATAGTGTCACGGCCCTGAATTTTTCTGAACCGTCTTAGTGCTTCTCCTTCCAATAGGGAGCATTCCCTTTAATTCCCAATTAAATAGCCAGCATCAGCTGCGCAAAAGTGGGGTTGTGATGGAGACGTGAATGAGGATGTGGTCAACCCTCAGTTCCGAAGCTTCTCTCTTCCGTTTGTTGTGTTGCTTTAAAAGTGTGCTTTGTAGCCTAATAGCAGGTTTACCCAGGATCGGATCCACTCTTTGCGTCCGTGGACTACACCTCTCCGTCTGACTGACTGACTACAACCTTTTTGTATACGGTATTTCATTTGTTTTGGTGTGATGTATACCGTGATGATTTATGTAGTTAAGTGTAAGTGAGGACGTATTAAGATGTGATACCCTTTATAGTTGTGTGGTAAAATATTACTTATTTTGATTGTATGATTGACACTGGGTTTACGCTACACTGTATGAACGGACAAACATTGCGTGACTAAGGTCACTTGAGTTCCCTGAACTTGTTTACCGGGCTGGACTCTCTTTAGGCCCGAGGTACAGGACATTTCTGGAGGAACCAGAGCTGTTTAAAGCTCATTATTGTATATGGTTATGTGTGTGTGAGATCATTTATGTTAGTAATACAACCACGCAAAAGAATACAGTTGTTTTTGAAGTTCTTTCCAATGTTTTAAGGGTTTATGAAAAGTGTATTTCCATCCTGTCTTCTACATGAGTCCTTTGTATTGGTGTAGACTTGACGGACCAGATGGGACTCATTCCCTCCCAAACCAAAAGGAGAAACCAATATTTTCTCTGGTAGGCACAACCTACCTGGCACCCCTATAAACGATAACCTCAAGTCAAAACCGTTACAATAGCTCCGTCTCTGTGATGGAGTAGTGGGAGAGGGAATATGAGGACAGAGGATGACATACACTGTGTGGCTAATCATGCCTCTGCCCCAAAGGGAACAACCTTACCAGACTGTCAGTTACTCATTCAGAATCATAACAACGTATAAATCATTTTTCTTTCCACAGTTGTGACCTCAAATCTCCAAATGTAATATTTCTGAGAAACATTGCAGCGGGTGTGCTCTGCACTGGCAACGGAGTTACTTTTGTTTGAATTATGTGTTATGACAATTTGCAGTGATGTGGTGATGGTTCTATCTGTGCCAGGTATTAACTGACAACAGTCTTTTGGGAGACAGTACTGTGGTGATGGTTCTGTCTGTTGGGAGACAGTACTGTGGTGATGGTTCTATCTGTTGGGAGACAGTACTGTGGTGATGGTTCTGTCTGTTGGGAGACAGTACTGTGGTGATGGTTCTATCTGTTGGGAGACAGTACTGTGGTGATGGTTCTATCTGTTGGGAGACAGTACTGTGGTGATGGTTCTATCTGTTGGGAGACAGTACTGTGGTGATGGTTCTGTCTGTTGGGAGACAGTACTGTGGTGATGGTCCTATCTGTTGGGAGACAGTACTGTGGTGATGGTCCTATCTGTTGGGAGACAGTACTGTGGTGATGGTTCTATCTGTTGGGAGACAGTACTGTGGTGATGGTTCTGTCTGTTGGGAGACAGTACTGTGGTGATGGTGGTGATGGTTCTGTTGGGAGACAGTACTGTGGTGATGGTTCTGTCTGTTGGGAGACAGTACTGTGGTGATGGTTCTGTCTGTTGGGAGACAATACTGTGGTGATGGTTCTGTCTGTTGGGAGACAGTACTGTGGTGATGGTTCTGTTGGGAGACAGTACTGTGGTGATGGTTCTGTTGGGAGACAGTACTGTGGTGATGGTCCTGTTTGTTGGGAGACAGTACTGTGGTGATGGTTCTATCTGTTGGGAGACAGTACTGTGGTGATGGTTCTATCTGTTGGGAGACAGTACTGTGGTGATGGTTCTGTCTGTTGGGAGACAGTACTGTGGTGATGGTCCTGTCTGTTGGGAGACAGTACTGTGGTGATGGTTCTGTCTGTTGGGAGACAGTACTGTGGTGATGGTTCTATCTGTTGGGAGACAGTACTGTGGTGATGGTCCTATCTGTTGGGAGACAGTACTGTGGTGATGGTCCTATCTGTTGGGAGACAGTACTGTGGTGATGGTCCTGTCTGTTGGGAGACAGTACTGTGGTGATGGTTCTGTCTGTTGGGAGACAGTACTGTGGTGATGGTTCTGTTGGGAGACAATACTGTGGTGATGGTTCTATCTGTTGGGAGACAGTACTGTGGTGATGGTGGTGATGGTTCTGTTGGGAGACAGTACTGTGGTGATGGTTCTGTCTGTTGGGAGACAGTACTGTGGTGATGGTGGTGATGGTTCTGTTGGGAGACAGTACTGTGGTGATGGTTCTGTCTGTTGGGAGACAGTACTGTGGTGATGGTTCTATCTGTTGGGAGACAATACTGTGGTGATGGTTCTATCTGTTGGGAGACAGTACTGTGGTGATGGTTCTGTCTGTTGGGAGACAATACTGTGGTGATGGTTCTATCTGTTGGGAGACAATACTGTGGTGATGGTTCTATCTGTTGGGAGACAGTACTGTGGTGATGGTTCTATCTGTTGGGAGACAGTACTGTGGTGATGGTTCTGTTGGGAGACAGTACTGTGGTGATGGTCCTGTCTGTTGGGAGACAGTACTGTGGTGATGGTTCTATCTGTTGGGAGACAGTACTGTGGTGATGGTTCTGTTGGGAGACAGTACTGTGGTGATGGTTCTATCTGTTGGGAGACAGTACTGTGGTGATGGTTCTATCTGTTGGGAGACAGTACTGTGGTGATGGTTCTATCTGTTGGGAGACAGTACTGTGGTGATGGTTCTATCTGTTGGGAGACAGTACTGTGGTGATGGTTCTATCTGTTGGGAGACAGTACTGTGGTGATGGTCCTATCTGTTGGGAGACAGTACTGTGGTGATGGTCCTATCTGTTGGGAGACAGTACTGTGGTGATGGTTCTGTCTGTTGGGAGACAGTACTGTGGTGATGGTTCTATCTGTTGGGAGACAGTACTGTGGTGATGGTCCTATCTGTTGGGAGACAGTACTGTGGTGATGGTGGTGATGGTTCTGTCTGTTGGGAGACAGTACTGTGGTGATGGTTCTGTCTGTTGGGAGACAGTACTGTGGTGATGGTTCTGTCTGTTGGGAGACAGTACTGTGGTGATGGTTCTGTTGGGAGACAGTACTGTGGTGATGGTTCTATCTGTTGGGAGACAGTACTGTGGTGATGGTTCTATCTGTTGGGAGACAGTACTGTGGTGATGGTTCTATCTGTTGGGAGACAGTACTGTGGTGATGGTCCTATCTGTTGGGAGACAGTACTGTGGTGATGGTCCTATCTGTTGGGAGACAGTACTGTGGTGATGGTTCTATCTGTTGGGAGACAGTACTGTGGTGATGGTTCTATCTGTTGGGAGACAGTACTGTGGTGATGGTTCTATCTGTTGGGAGACAGTACTGTGGTGATGGTTCTATCTGTTGGGAGACAGTACTGTGGTGATGGTCCTATCTGTTGGGAGACAGTACTGTGGTGATGGTGGTGATGGTTCTGTCTGTTGGGAGACAGTACTGTGGTGATGGTCCTGTCTGTTGTGAGACAGTACTGTGGTGATGGTTCTGTTGGGAGACAGTACTGTGGTGATGGTTCTGTTGGGAGACAGTACTGTGGTGATGGTTCTGTTGGGAGACAGTACTGTGGTAATGGTTCTGTTGGGAGACAGTACTGTGGTGATGGTTCTGTCTGTGCCAGGTATTAACTGACAACAGTCCACTGAGTTTTACTCCACTTGCCACGGGGCTGGCTGTGTTGTGTGCGTGTGCGTGTGCGTGAAGGGTGAGAAATGACCCGCCACCATGTTTAACAGCAGAGAAAACCCCCTAAATAATCTTTCTTCAACTTGAAATTTGATTACTTTTCCTAGAGTGACCCCAACATTAGAAAAAGTGAAACATCGCCTTTGTTCATATTTCCATGAAAGCTGTACACCACCAGGGTACAAAGATTGTCTTGGGGCCATTTTTGACCAGGCAGTTATAAAATCATTTACACACCACAAAAACCACAAAGACACACACACACACACACACACACACACACACACACACACACACACACACACACACACACACACACACACACACACACACACACACACAATGAGAAATTCAGATTGTGAGCTAGTGATTGAGCTCAGACAAAACTAAAACTTTCCTGTGCATGTGCTGCATCTCCCCTCCACGACCCCACACATGACTCAAGTTCACAGACAAAATAAACATTTCTTGAAAGCATTGTTTACTAATGGGGAATGCAGTCAGAGGCTATAAAGGTGCTGCAGATGACAGTCCCCCCAGTTCTCTCTTTGCTGGAGCCATGAGGCACGTTTCAGTGCCCAACAGGTCGTAGATGTCACGCCCTGACCTGAGAGAGACGGTTTGTTTCTCTATGTGGTTAGGTCAGGGTGTGGGGTGGGCATTCTATGTTTTGTATTTCTTTGTTTTGGGCCGATTATGGTTCCTAATCAGAGGCAGCTGTCTATCATTGTCTATGATTAGGAATCATACTTAGGCAGCCTTTTCCCACCTGTGTTTGTGGGTAGTTGTTTTCTGTTTTGTGCTTCTGTACCTGACAGAACTGTGCGCTTTCATTTTCCCTTTGTTATATTTGTTCGAGTGTTTGTTTTATTTAATAAATAATCATGAACACGTGCCACGCTGCATCTTGGTCCCCTCTCTACGACGATCGTTACAGAACTACCCACCACAACTGGATCAAGCAGCGTGCCCGGGAGGAGATGGATTCCTGGTCTCTGGAGGAGTTGGAGGAGAGGATAGACTGGACTTGGGGGCAAGTATTGGAGAGATACAGAAGCCTGCCGGGGAAGCAGGTGAAGGCAGCGAGAGAGGAACTAGCACGGAAAGGAAGGAAGCACGAGAGGCAGCCCCAAAATATTATTTGGGGGGGGGGGCACACGGGTAGATTGGCGGAGTCAGGGTTGAGACCTGAGCCAACTCCCCGTGCTTATCGTGGTGAGCATGTGCCTGCTCCTTGCACTCTCCCTCCGGTGCGCCTCCACAGCCCAGTACATCCTGTGCCTGCTCCTCGCACTCTCCCTCCAGTGAGTCTATTCAGCCTGGTACGCCCTGTGCCTGCTCCACGTACCAGGCTGTCAGTACGTCTCCTCAGTCCGGTGAGACCCGTTCCGGCTCCACGTACAAAGCCTCCAGTGATGATCCATGGCCCGGAGCCTATAGGGATGATCCATGGCACGAAGCCTCCAGAGATAATCCATAGCCCGGAGCCTCAAGTGATAATCCATGGCAAGAAGCCTGTAGGGATGATCCATGGCCGGAGCCTGTAAGGATGATCCATGGTATGAAGCCTCCAGTGATAATCCATGGCCCGGAGCCTGTAGGAATAATCCATGGCAAGAAGCCTGTAGGGATAATCCATGGCATGGAGCCTGTAGCGACGGTCCCCTGTACGGAACCTCCTGAGACGGCCTACAGTACGGAACCTCCTGAGACGGCCAACAGTCCGGAACCTCCTGAGACGGCCTACAGTCCGGAACCTCCTGAGACGGCGTGCAGCTGGAACCTCCTGAGACGGCGTGCAGCTGGAACCTCCTGAGACGGCCTACAGTCCGGAACCTCCTGAGACGGCGTGCAGCTGGAACCTCCTGAGACGGCCTGCAGCCCAGAGTCTTCAGCGGCGGACTGCAGCCCAGAGTCTTCAGCGGCGGCCTGCAGCCCAGAGGCTTCAGCGGCGGCCTGCAGCCCAGAGCCTTCAGCGACGGTCGGCAGTTCAGAGCCTCCGGCGATGTTCCACGGTCTGGTTCCTCCGGCGACACAGAAGCGGGGGGATCAGCGAACGGAGTGGGGGCTACGCCCTGAACCAGAGACGCAGCCAAGAATAGATGCTCACCTGGACCCTCCCCTATAGGTTCAGGTTTGCGGCCGGGAGTCCGCACCTTTGGGGGTGGGGGGGTACTGTCACGCCCTGACCTGAGAGAGATGGTTTATTTCTCTATTTTGGTTAGGTCAGGGTGTGGGGTGGGCACTCTATGTTTTGGGTCAAGTATGGTTCCTAATCAGAGGCAGCTGTCTATTGTTGTCTCTGATTAATAGGAATCATATTTAGGCAGCCTTTTCCCACCTGTGTTTGTGGGTAGTTGTTTTCTGTTTTGTGCTTCTGTACCTGACAGAACTGTGCGCTTTCGTTTTCCCTTTGTTATTTTTGTTCGAGTGTTTGTTTGATTCAAATAAATAATCATGAACACGTGCCACGCTGCATCTTGGTCCCCTCTCTACATCGATCGTTACAGTAGATCAGATTTTTTTCAGATGTCCAGGAGGAACAAGAGAACAATGATTTAGAGGAGGAGGAGGTATCTGAAGAAGAAGATGGGGAAGAATACAACCCAGAGCACGATGCATCATCTTCAGATGAAGAAGAAATCCTCCAAGCTGAAAGAGACATTTTTGTCGAAGAACAGCAAAATAACATGGTCCTTGTCACCATATGACAACCAGGGCAGGATGGCAGCACAAAATGTCATAAGGATGATCCCAGGGCCCACAAGACATGCAGTTGCCGATGCCCAGGACATTGCCTTAACGTTCTACATGTTCATCACACCAGTCATCGGAAAAAATAATTCTGGAGATAACAAATTTGGAGGGTTTCCGTAAATATGGAGACAACTGGAAAATGATGGATAAGATTGAACTGCGTGCCTACATAGGGCTGCTAATCTTAGCAGGTGTGTATAGGTCCCGAGGCGAGGCTATATGTACAGTGAGGCGAAAAAAATATTTGATCCCCTGCTGATTTTATACTTTTGCCCACTGACAAAGAAATTATCAGTCTATAATTTTAATGGTAGGTTTATTTGAACAGTGAGAGACAGAATAACAACCAAAAATCCAGAAAAACGCATGTCAAAAATGTTATAAATTGATTTGCATTTTAATGAGGGAAATAGGTATTTGACCCCCTCTCAATCAGAAAGATTTCTGGCTCCCAGGTGTCTTTTATACAGGTAACAAGCTGAGATTAGGAGCACAGACTTAAAGGGAGTGCTCCTAATCTCAGCTTGTTACCTGTATAAAAGACACCTGTCCACAGAAGCAATCAATCAATCAGATTCCAAACTCTCCACCATGGCCAAGACCAAAGAGCTCTCCAAGGATGTCAGGGACAAGATTGTTGACCTACTCAAGGCTGGAATGGGCTACAAGACCATCGCCAAGCAGCTTGGTGAGAAGGTGACAACAGTTGGTGCGATTATTCGCAAATGGAAGAAACACAAAAGAACTGTCAATCTCCCTCGGCCTGGGGTTCCATGCAAGATCTCACCTCGTGGAGTTGCAATGATCATGAGAACGGTGAGGAATCAGCCCAGAACTACACGGGAGGATCTTGTCAATGATCTCAAGGCAGCTGGGACCATAGTCACCAACAAAACAATTGGTAACACACTACGCCGTGAAGGACTGAAATCCTGCAGCGCCCGCAACGTCCCCCTGCTCAAGAAAGCACATATACATGCCCGTCTGAAGTTTGCCAATGAACATCTGAATGATTCAGAGGACAACTGGGTGAAAGTGTTGTGGTCAGATGAGACCAAAATGGAGCTCTTTGGCATCAACTCAACTCGCCGTGTTTGGAGGAGGAGGAATACTGCCTATGACCCCAAGAACAGCATCCCCACCGTCAAACATGGAGGGGGAAACATTATGCGTTGGGGGTGTTTTTCTGCTAAGGGGACAGGACAACTTCACTGCATCAAAGGGACGATGGACGGGGCCATGTACCGTCAAATCTTGGGTGAGAACCTCCTTCCCTCAGCCAGGGCATTGAAAATGGGTTGTGGATGGTTATTCCAGCATGACAATGACCCAAAACACACGGCCAAGGCAACAAAGGAGTGGCTCAAGAAGAAGCACATTAAGGTCCTGGAGTAGCCTAGCCAGTCTCCAGACCTTAATCCCATAGAAAATCTGTGGAGGGAGCTGAAGGTTCGAGTTGCCAAACGTCAGCCTCGAAACCTTAATGACTTGGAGTGGGACAAAATCCCTCCTGAGATGTGTGCAAACCTGGTGGCCAACTACAAGAAACGTCTGACCTCTGTGATTGTCAACAAGGGTTTTGCCACCAAGTACTAAGTCATGTTTTGCAGAGGGGTCCAATACTTATTTCCCTCATTAAAATGCAAATCATTTTTTTACATTTTTGACATGTGTTTTTCTGGATTGTTTTGTTGTTATACTGTCTCTCACTGTTCAAATAAACCTACCATTAAAATGATGGACTGGTCATTTCTTTGTCAGTGGGCAAATGTACAAAATCAGCAGGGGATCAAATACTTTTTTCCCTCACTGTAGTCTCTGGGATGCAGAGAGTGGAAGGGCAATTTTCCGTGCCATGATGCCACTGAAAGTCTTTCACACTTTCTCAAGAATGCTAAGATTTGATAACCGTGAGTCAAGACCTGCAAGACGTGTGAGAGACAAACTGGCGGCCATAAGAGAAGTCTGGGAGAAGTGGGTGGAGCATCTGCCATACCTCTACAACCCTGGGCCTGAAGTAACAGTGGATGAGCAACTGGTTCCATTCAGAGGTACATTTTTACTTTCATATCTGTAATGTAAGGGATTTTCACTGTTAATTTGATGTATTGCTGTAATACTATTGATTTATGTAATTGTTTTCTGTGACACTGATACTAATTACTGATAGTAATCTCTTTTGTCAACAGGACGCTGTCCTTTCTGGCAGTATATGCCCATCAAGCCAGCAAAGTAGTGCATCAAGATATGGATGGCCTGTGACGCACAATCCAGCTACGCTTGGAAGATGCAAGTCTACACAGGAAAGCCGGCCAGTGGAGGCTCGGTGAAGAACCAGGGGATGCGGGTTGTGCTTGATGTGACAGATGGACTGAGGGGTCACAATGTCACGTGTGACAATTTCTTCACCACTCATGAACTCAGCCAGCAGCTCCTGAAGAGGAAGATCACCAGTTAGAAAGAACAAGCCTGAGCTCCCCCCTGCACTCCTCGCAACAAGGGGGAGAGAGGCCTTCTCATCAAAGTTTGCCTTCAACCCCACCACCACTCTAGTTTCTTACCTCCTAAAGAGGAACAAGAATGTGGTCCTCCTGAACACACTGCACAAAACGGCTGAGATCAGTGATCGTGAGGACAGGAAGCCAGCCATCATCCTAGACTACAACCACAACAAAGGAGGTGTGGACAATCTGGACAAGGTGATTGGAACTTACAACTGCAGGAGGATGACGGCCTAATGGCCCCTGGTCATCTTCCATAACATCACTGATGTGTCCTTAAACAATGCCTTTGTGATATGGAACAATATTAACCCTACCTGTATGCCTGATAAGTGGAACAAGAGGAGGGTGTTCCTGGAGCAGCTGGGAAAGGCACTTGTAACCCCACACATTCAAAGAAGGGAGCGCCTGCCCCACACAGCAGCCTCTGCAGCACTTGTGAAAGCTGTTCAGGGGCTGAATCTTGTCCTGATCCACCTGGGGCTGCAGCTGGTGCAGGCAAGAGGAGGAGATGCAAATTCTGCCCCCCAAAAGCAGGACTGTAAAACAAATACTACGTGCTGCACATGTGAGAAATACATCTGCAACGTCCGTGGACACACACTTGCATACTGTCCTACATATGCTAATTAGAGTTGATTGATTTATGTTCTTCACGTTTTTGTTTTGTATCTATTTTATTCTTATTTATAGTTGTTGTTTATACACCTTGTGGGTGGGGGTAATGGTTAAAAAAATGGGAGAAGACTAGTATTTTGTAGTTGAATTCCTAATTTTCAGTATATAAGAATATATCACTTTTGCCCAAGAAGTTCAAGACTGTTCAATAAAATGCATTCAGAACTACTTTCTGCACATTTCTGCTACTTTCTTAGGCTATACAAGTGCAAAAATATTTATGTTTACACCTATGCAGTACCTTTAGCAATAATAATAATAATAATAATAATAATAATAATAATAAACCTTTACTTTAGTAAAGAAAACAATGACAGGTGTGTTGTCATAAAAATGAGCGGTGTCCACTGATTAAATACAGTCTTTCTGCATTGTGAAGAGGCAAAACCCAGATATTCACAAAGTTTGTGATGAATGACAGGTTCTTCTTCATGCAAAATAGATTTGGGGTTTAAAAATCAAAGAAGCTGCTTTATTTTAGGGGTTTAGTGAGACGGGTCATTTTTGAGCCTTAGGAAAAGGGGAGTATACAGAATGTTAAGACTACACCAAGGTTAAACAGGTGACCTGATGCTGAGTGAGCTTCTACATTAGGGTGGAAAGGTCAGCACCCAGCGTGCATTGCTCTCTCTCTCTCTCTCTCTCTCTCTCTCTCTCTCACTCTCACTCTCACTCTCACTATGATTATCAGTTACCCCTGTGATGGTGTTGAGTATGACATCACAGACACATCTTGATTTAGTGAAGAACATGGAATGTATTCCCACGTATCTTCTTCTACGTGACACTACGATCAAATAAAGGTTTAATATACACTGCTCAAAAAAATAAAGGGAACACTTAAACAACACATCCTAGATCTGAATGAAAGAAATAATCTTATTAAATGACTTGGAGTTACATTGTGTTGTTTAAGTGTTCCCTTTATTTCTTTGAGCAGTATACTTCCACCACTCATTTTATTCTTCCTGTAATTTGACCCTCTTATGGCATGAGTCACATCTCTCTACACACAACCTGAGTTATGTCACCACATAATATTGTATTTAGTAGACACTTTAATCCAAAGCAATTTACACTCATTCATGCATACATTTTATGAATTTGTGGTCCCGGGAATTGAACCCACTATCGTGGCATTGTAAGTGCCATGCTCTACCAATTGAGCTACAGAAGACCACTCACACACACAGACATACACGAACAGGACACTCCTGTGACTCTCAGCATTTGCACTGGAGCCAGAGAGCATCAGTAAAGGAGTGAACCAAAGCCTCTCTGCATCCCAGAATGACATCACCTCTATCAGCTGGGCCTGCTTAAAACTGTAACATTTACTGCTGTTACACCTCTCATGTCCTACACTGGCCCTCTACTGACCCTACACTGGACATACAATGGCCCTCTACTGACCCTACACTGGACATACAATGGCCCTCTACAGGCCCTACACCGACACCACACTGGCCCTCTACTGACCCTACACTGGACATACAATGGCCCTCTACTGACCCTACACTGGCCCTCTACAGGCCCTACACCGACACCACACTGGCCCTCTACTGACCCTACACTGGACATACAATGGCCCTCTACTGACCCTACACTGGCCCTCTACAGGCCCTACACCGACACCACACTGGCCCTACACTGGCCCTCTACTGACCCTACACTGGCCCTCTACTGACCCTACACTGGACATACAATGGCCCTCTACTGGCCCTACACTGGCCCTCTACAGGCCCTACACCGACACCACACTGGCCGTACACTGGCCCTCTACAGGCCCTACACCGACACCACACTGGCCCTACACTGGCCCTCTACAGGCCCTACACCGACACCACACTGGCCGTACACTGGCCCTCTACTGGCCCTACACCGACACCACACTGGCCCTACACTGGCCCTCTACAGGCCCTACACCGACACCACACTGGCCGTACACTGGCCCTCTACTGGTCCTCTACTCACCCTCTTCTGGCTCTACACTGGCCCTCTACTGGCCCTACACCGACACCACACTGGCCGTACACTGGCCCTCTACTGGCCCTCTACTGGCTCTACACTGACACTACACTGGCCCTACATCGACACCACACTGGCCGTACACTGGCCCTCTACTGGCCCTACACTGGCTCTACACTGGCCCTACACTGGCCCTCTACTGGCCCTTCACTGGCCCTACACTGGCCCTCTACTGGCACTAGACTGACACTACACTGGCCCTCTACTGGCCCTACACTGGCTCTACACTGGCCCTACACTGGCCCTCTACTGGCCCTACACTGGCCCTACACTGGCCCTCTACTGGCACTACACTGACACTACACTGGCCCTACACTAACCCTAAACTGGCCCTACACTGACCCTAAACTGGCCCTACACTGGACCTACAATGGCCCTACACTGGAGCTACACTGGCCGTCTACTGGCCCTACAATGGCCCTACACTGGCCCTACACTGGCCCTACATCGACACTACACTGACACTACATTGACACTACACTGACACTACATCGACTCTACACTGACACTACACTGACACTACATTGGCCCTCTACTGGCCCTACACTGACCCTCTACTGGCCCTCTGCTGGCCCTCTACTGGCCCTACACTGACCCTCTACTGGCCCTCTGCTGGCCCTCTACTGGCCCTACACTGACCCTCTACTGGCCCTACACTGGCTCTACACTGGCCCTACACTGGCCCTCTACTGGCCCTTCACTGGCCCTACACTGGCCCTCTACTGGCACTACACTGACACTACACTGGCCCTCTACTGGCCCTACACTGGCTCTACACTGGCCCTACACTGGCCCTCTACTGGCCCTACACTGGCCCTACACTGGCCCTCTACTGGCACTACACTGACACTACACTGGCCCTACACTGACCCTAAACTGGCTCTACACTGACCCTCTACTGGCCCTCTGCTGGCCCTCTACTGGCCCTACACTGACCCTCTACTGGCCCTCTGCTGGCCCTCTACTGGTGCTACACTGAGTTAGCAGGCAGCAGGGTGGAGTTAGCAGGCAGCAGGGTGGAGTTAGCAGGCAGCAGGGTGGAGTTAGCAGGCAGCAGGGCGGAGTTAGAACACAGCAGGGTGGAGGTAGCAGGCAGCAAAGTGGAGTTAGCAGGCAGCAGGGTGGAGTTAGCAGGCAGCAGGGTGGTGTTAGAACATAGCAGGGTGGAGTTAGCAGGCAGCAGGGTGGAGTTAGCAGGCAGCAGGGTGGAGTTAGCAGGTAGCAGGGTGGAGTTATCAGTCAGCAGGGTGGAGGTAGCAGGCAGCAGGGTGGAGTTAACAGGCAGCAGGGTGGAGTTAGCAGGTAGTAGGGTGGAGTTAGCAGGTAGTAGGGTGGAGGTAGCAGGCAGCAGGGTGGAGTTAGCAGGCAGCAGGGTGGAGTTAGCAGGCAGCAGGGTGGAGTTAGCAAGCAGCAGGGTGGAGTTAGCAGGCAGCATGGTGGAGTTAGCAGGCAGCAGGGTGGAGTTAGCAGGCAGCAGGGTGGAGTTAGCAGGTAGTAGGGTGGAGTTAGCGGTGTTTATGCTCCGCTGCGGTTTTCTCCTGTGGGATCAGCCTAGGGATTTGTGAGGACATTCATCATAATGGAAACACATGCTGGGAGAGCTCCAGTAATCCACCAGGCCAGGCCTGGCTGTGTTTCTCTGGCAGACCCATAGCTTTCCAGAGGAGAGGAGAACGCCACGGCAATGGCCTCAGCGATGGCCACGGCAACAACATCATTTATCCCTGGGAGTCCCCTGGGCACCGGATCCAGGCCACTCCTCCCTACCCATCATGCCAATAGGACTGTTCCACAATGTATTAACCCTCTACAGTAAGGGTTAGAGTTAGAGCTACTGCTGAAAGTACAATACATTGTTAATGACCAGTGTGTCAAGGAGAATCAGGAGAGAAGATGCTTCAGCTAGTCAATCTGAGAGCCTGCGTAGTGGTGGTGAGGGGTCAGTTCCTGATTAATCTAGGCTCTTGATGGAAAATAAACAATAGGGGATTGATTACTGTTGTTTGTAATGCTTGTCATGGACTCAGGATATCTACTCCGCTCCCAAGCATGACTGACTGACTGACTGACTGACTGACTCTCTCTCTCTCTCTCTCTCTCTCTCTCTCTCTCTCTCTGTGTGTCTCTCTCTCTCTGTGTGTCTCTCTCTCGCTCTGTCTCTGTCTCTCTTTCTCTCTCGCTGTCTCTCTCTCTCACCATACACACCCCGGTATTGCCAGTGCTGTGCAGGGATAGTAGTGAAAGCCCTCTGTTCACATGCTTCAGTGGTCAGCTGAACATTCCCATTAGTTTGTGTGTGTTGCTGTTGTACCTGGGCCAATGGAACAGTGTGTGACCACCATGTCTTTCTCGGAATTCTTAACCCTATGAGCATGAAACCCTGCGCTTGTGTGTGTGTCACATATAACTCTTCCTAATGGACAGTCCTGCTCTGGCACCCAGCTCCCTCCAATCCGGCCGCACCATTCATTAGGGCTAATTTGACGTGTTTACAGCCCCTCTTCCACACATGACACACTTAAGGGGATTGATTGTGCCCAAATCGAAACACCTTCGGCTGAATGCCTGCGTCGTACTGAGAGCCCTTCTTAAGCTCAAGGACCAGGTAAGTTATGCATGAGTGGAAACTTCAGCCGTGTCTAATCGATGGTGTGTGAGTGTGTTTTCTAAGTGAATGTGTGAGCGTCCAATTTATCTGTGTGTCTGAGGAAAGAAAAATGAAAAGAGAGAGAGAAGTACGATTTGAAGAGATTTGGAAACTATCTGAAAACTGGCAAGTCGAGAGAGCAAACATTCCTGTCTTACGGACTAAATAGGAAGGTCTGGAAAATGTATCCAATGGCATTTTTGAACGTAGCAGTGTTGAATGGTGTATTGACATGACCTTGTTTGAAAAAGCCCGTATCATTTCCAACATTTCCAACACTCCCTAGGCCCTGGTGCCTGTGTGTGGTGGGTTTGAGGATAGCAGTGTCTGTGGGTTTATGAGATATTCAATGTCTGGGAGCCTGTGCTGTATCAAACCCACTCCCTCCTGTCCCAGGCCCAGCTGGGCCCAGTGTACACAGAGTAGGGGAGTCCGGTCCCTCACAGAGAGATCCATTTTTTGGTTTCTAAGGTGTTTTTGTTCTACTTCACCTTTTAATAATTGTTTTATAGTACTACTGATGATGATTACTGCATTGTTGGGAAAGAACAAGCAAGAAAGACATTTCATTGAGCATAACAATAAAAACGTGAAACTTGAAACAGGCAGGGGGAGTCAGGTCCCCTCCTCAACAAGCTCTCACAGACTCACTGCAGAATTAGACGCTTATCCCCGTTTCGCCAAACGTCAAATTTCGATAGCAAAACCCAAGCCTATTTAATGGTAATTACGCTCACTGTTGCCCCTAATGGCCGGTTTTCAAGGCATTTCCCGACGTCCTCAGGACATGTATATCCGTCCAATTTTGAAGTCACGCTGGGGATCTTCCTGCCCCTCTCATCCTTCTCTTCCTCCAGCCCTGCTGCTCCAGAAGTCTAACTGGGAGCCAAACCTCACAGCAATTACAAGCCAGACCTTTCCCAGCGTCAAGGTCAACCTCGTCACTGCCTCTGGGATGCAAGGAGAGAGAGAGAGAGAGCGAGAGAGAGAGAGAGAGCGAGAGAGAGAGAGAGAGAGAGAGACACAGAGAGATAGAGACACAGAGAGATAGAGACAGAGACAGAAAGACACAGAGAGATAGAGACAGAGAGACACGGCGAGATAAAGACAGAGAGACACGGAGAGATAGAGCGAGAGGGAGAGAGAGAGAAACACAGAGAGACAGAGAGAGAGAGAGAAACAGAAAGAGACAGAGAGTGACAGAGAGAGAGAGATATCGAGAGAGAGAGACAGAGAGAGACAGAGAGAGACAGAGAGACAGCGAAAGCCAAGTTAACAAACAGATTACCGACCATTTTGAATCCCACCGTACCTTCTCCGCTATGCAATCTGGTTTCAGAGCTGGTCATGGGTGCACCTCAGCCACGCTCAAGGTCCTTAACGATATCATAACCGCCATCAATAAGAGACATTATTGTGCAGCCGTATTCATCGACCTGGCCAAGGCTTTCAACTGTGTCAATCACCACGTTCTTATCAGACTCGACAGCCTTGGTTTCTCAAATGATTGCCTCGCCTGGTTCACCAACTACTTCTCTGATAGAGTTCAGTGTGTCAAATCAGAGGGCCTGTTTTCCGGACCTCTGGCAGTCTCTATGGGGGTGCCACAGGGTTCAATTCTTGGGCCGACTCTCTTCTCTGTATACATCAATGATGTCGCTCTTGCTGCTGGTGATTCTCTGATCCACCTCTATGCAGACGACACCATTCTGTATACTTCTGGCCCTTCTTTGGACACTGTGTTACCTAACCTCCAGACGAGCTTCAATGCCATACAACTCTCCTTCCGTGGCCTTCAACTGCTCTTAAACGCAAATAAAACTAAATGCATGCTATTCAACCGATCATTGCCCGCACCTGCCCGCCCATCCAGCATCACTACTCTGGACGGTTCTTACTTAGAATATGTGGACAACTATAAATACCTAGGTGTCTGGCTAGACTGTAAACTTTCCTTCCAGACTCATATTAAGCATCTCCAATCCAAAATTAAATCTAGAATCGGCTAGAATCGGCTTCCTATTTCGCTACATGCAGAGAGGAGTTAGCAGTTGGCAGGGTGCTGCCAAACATACCCTCGTAAAACTGACCATCCTACCGATCCTTGACTTCGGCGATGTCATTTACAAAATAGCCTCCAATACTCTACTCAACAAACTGGATGCAGTCTATCACAGTGCCATCCGTTTTGTCACCAAAGCCCCATACACGACCCACCATTGCGACCTGTACGCTCTCATTGGCTGGCCCTCACTTCATACTCGTCGCCAAACACACTGGCTACAGGTTATCTACAAGTCTCTGCTAGGTAAAGCCCCGCCTTATCTCAGCTCGCTGGTCACCATAGCAGCACCCACTCATAGCACGTGCTCCAGCAGGTATATCTCACTGGTCACCCCCAAAGCCAATTCCTTCTTTGGTCGTCTCTCCTTCCAGTTCTCTGCTGCCAATGACTGGAACGAACTACAAAAATCTCTGAAGCTGGAGATTCCCATCTCCCTCACTAGCTTTAAGCACCAGCTGTCAGAGCAGCTCACAGATCACTGCACCTGTTCATAGCCCATCTGTATACAGCCCATCTATTTACCTCATCCCCATACTGTATTTATTTATTTATTCTGCTCCTTTTGCACCCCAGTATCTCAACTTGCAAATCCATATTTTCCACATCTACCATTCCAGTGTTTAATTGCCATATTGTAATTACTTTGCCACCATGGCCTATTTATTGCCTTAATTCCCTTATTTTACCTAATTTGCACTCACTGTATATAGACTTTTTGTTTTCTTTTTTTCTACTGTATTATTGACTGTATATTTTGTTCATTCCTTGTGTAACTCTTTGTTGTATGTGTCTAACTGCTATGCTTTATCTTGGCCAGGTCGCAGTTGCAAATGAGAACTTATTCTCAACTAGCCTACCTGGTTAAATAAAGGTGAATTTTCATTTATTTTTTTAAAACAGAGAGAGATATCGAGAGAGACAGAGAGATATCGAGAGAGAGGGCGAGAGAGACAGAGAGACAGAGAGACAGAGAGACAGAGAGACAGAGAGACAGACAGACAGACAGACAGACAGACAGACAGACAGACAGACAGACAGACAGACAGACAGACAGACAGACAGACAGACAGACAGACAGACAGACAGACAGACAGACAGACAGACAGACAGACAGACAGACAGACAGACAGACAGATATCGATCGAGAGAGAGATATCGAGAGAGAGATATCGAGAGAGAGAGAGACACAGCGAGAAAAACACAGAGAGAGAGACAGAGAGAGAGAGAGACAGAGAGAGAGAGAGAGATATCGAGAGAGATTTCGAGAGAGAGAGAGAGAGATATCGAGAGAGAGAGAGATATCGAGAGAGATTTAGAGAGAGAGAGAGATATCGAGAGAGAGATATTGAGAGAGAGAGAGATATCGAGAGAGAGAGAGAGAGATCGAGAGAGAGAGATATCGAGAGAGAGACAGAGAGATATTGAGAGAGAGAGTGAGAGATCGAGAGAGAGAGAAAGATATCGAGAGAGAGAGAGATATCGAGAGAGAGAGAGACAGAGAGAGAGAGAGAGACAGAGAGAGAGAGAGAGAGAGAGAGAGAGACAGAGAGAGAGAGAGAGAGAGAGACAGAGAGAGAGAGAGAGAGAGACAGAGAGACAGAGAGAGACAGAGAGAGACAGAGAGAGAGAGAGAGAGAGAGAGAGACACAGAGAGAGACAGAGAGACAGAGAGAGAGAGAGAGAGAGAGAGAGAGAGAGAGACAGAGAAACAGAGAGATATCGAGAGAGAGAGACAGAAAGACACGCACGTATGTTTACACACAAACATAATTGACGGGGCCAAAGTGGAGAGGGTCAAAAGCTTCAGGTTCCTCGGCGTGCACATCACTGAGGACCTGAAATGGTCTCACCAAACCGACTTCGTGGTGAAGAAAGTGCAACAGCGAACTTCTACAGATGCACCATTGAGAGCATTCTATCGGGCTGCATCCACCGCCTGGTACGGCAACTGCACCGCCCTCTGCTGCAAGGGCTCTCCAGAGGGTGTTTGCGAACAGTCCAACACATCTCCGGGGGGATGCATGCCTGCCCTCCAGGACATTTACAGCACTCTGTGTCAAAGGAAGGACAAGAAGATCATTAAGGGCCTCAGTCAAGCAAGTCACGGACTGTTTAGTCTGCTACCGTCTGGTGCATCAGTGTCAAGACTGAGAGACTAAAAAACAGCTTCTATAATCAGACTGTTGAACATCCACCACTAGTCATCTACCAGGTGATGCACGCTCACGTTCACTCACACCAAAACACACACACAAGCTATCACACACACACCTCATACTCACAAACACACACACACACACACACACACACACTCACAGTCAAACGCTATGTGTGTGCGAGAGACATTGAATCACTGGACACTTCCCATTTCACACTGAGTATTTAAATACTGTTAATACACACCACACATGTATATACTGATTCTTGACATAGCTCACTCTAACATACAGTATCTAATGCTTTACATATCATTCTAATATATCTACTGCTGTACATATCATTCTGATATATCTACTGCTGTACATATCATTCTTCATATATCTACTGCTGTATATATCATTCTTCATATATATACTGCTGTACATATCATTCTTAATATATCTACTGCTGTACATATCATTCTAATGTATCTACTGCTGTACATATCATTCTTAATATATCTACTGCTGTACATATCATTCTTAATATATCTACTGCTGTATATATCATTCTAATATATCTACTGCTGTATATATCATTCTAATGTATCTACTGCTGTACATATCATTCTGATATATCTACTGCTGTACATATCATTCTTCATATATCTACTGCTGTATATATCATTCTTAATATATCTACTGCTGTATATATCATTCTAATATATCTACTGCTGTATATATCATTCTAATATATCTACTGCTGTACATATCATTCTAATGTATCTACTGCTGTACATATCATTCTTAATATATCTACTGCTGTATATATCATTATAATATATCTACTGCTGTACATATCATTGTTAATATATCTACTGCTGTACATATCATTCTTGATATATCTACTGCTGTATATATCATTCTAATGTATCTACTGCTGTACATATCATTCTTAATATATCTACTGCTGTACATATCATTCTTGATATCTACTGCTGTATATATCATTCTTAATATATCTACTGCTGTACATATCATTCTAATATATCTACTGCTGTACATATCATTCTAATATATCTACTGCTGTATATATCATTCTAATATATCTACTGCTGTACATATCATTCTTAATATATCTACTGCTGTACATATCATTCTAATATATCTACTGCTGTACATATCATTCTTGATATCTACTGCTGTATATATCATTCTTAATATATCTACTGCTGTACATATCATTCTAATATATCTACTGCTGTACATATCATTCTAATATATCTACTGCTGTATATATCATTCTAATATATCTACTGCTGTACATATCATTCTTGATATATCTACTGCTGTACATATCATTCTAATATATCTACTGCTGTACATATCATTCTAATATATCTACTGCTGCACATATCATTCTAATGTATCTACTGCTGTACATATCATTCTAATATATCTACTGCTGTACATATCATTCTTAATATATCTACTGCTGTACATATCATTCTTAATATATCTACTGCTGTACATATCATTCTTAATATATCTACTGCTGTACATATCATTCTTAATATATCTACTGCTGCACATATCATTCTAATGTATCTACTGCTGTACATATCATTCTAATATATCTACTGCTGTACATATCATTCTTAATATATCTACTGCTGTACATATCATTCTAATATATCTACTGCTGTACATATCATTCTTCATATATCTACTGCTGTACATATCATTCTTAATATATATCTACTGCTGTACATATCATTCTTAATATATCTACTGCTGTACATATCATTCTTAATATATCTTACTGCTGTACATATCATTCTTAATATATCTACTGCTGTACATATCATTCTTAATATATCTACTGCTGTACATATCATTCTTAATATATCTACTGCTGTACATATCATTCTTATATAATCTACTGCTGTACATATCATTCTTAATATATCTACTGCTGTACATATCATTCTAATATATCTACTGCTGTACATATCATTCTTAATATATCTTGTGTCAATCCTTGTGGTGTGTATACATATAGATTGCATTTGGATTACTTTTACAGTGCTGTTTTGGTTGTTAATTGGATTCGTTCCCAATGTTCTGGTTTTCTTGTTTTTGGGGGGTGTACTTTTTAATTATTTGTGTACTTGTTTGACAATTTACTGCATTGTTAGGAGCTAGTAACTCATGCATTTCGTTGCACCCGCTATGACATCTGATAAACTTTGTTCGCAGCAGAGGTGAGAAAAGGTCTCCTTGACTAGGGAGTCTACTGTTGCTCTCTATCAGGATGGGTAAGGACATGGCAGTGAAGCAAGACGCATTAAGATCATTCAGAATCAGAACAGCTAGAAATGCACCCTGCCAGAACCCCCAGATGACCCAGCTTGTCCAAAATGTTCTCATCCAGAGCCCACTATAACCTCATCTTGAATCAATCAAATGAATCCATCTATCAATCTTATTTATATAAACGCTATCAATCAATCTATACCTCCTGTCTGTTTATATATAGCGATTCTATTTGGATGGACAGTTCCGGTTTTTGGAAAAGCCAACTCTGGGGAAAAGGATCATTCATACACAGTTATGAATACTGCTTATTTATGTTTACACTGAGGGTGACTATTGGAGCAAGTAGCGTTTCTCTTTACTGGAGTCCTTTTTATCTCATCATCAAAAGAAAACAGATAGAAAGAAATAAATGGAGAATTAAACTGTCCTGCCTGTGGCTGTGCTTGTAGATTGGCCTTTTGCTCTCCTGTACAAGTAACAAAGGTTATGTTGAACCAGGATGTGAAGTGAAAGGGAAGCTCACAGCTCCTCCAGCCAAAATGGGCCCTGTTTTTCTTGGCCTGGCCTAGTCTTTCTCTCCACATCATTTAACAGATCTGAAACACTAAACACAGAAAGTGTGGTGATTTGTTGGTTTCTGCTCGGCACGTCTGCAATTACAGCACATGTCAAAACAACCCAATAGTTTGACTACAAAACTTGAAAAACGTCCAACAACGGCCTTATCAGAAACACATGATTTTCAGATTACACTGGGCCATTATTGTAATGGCGATGATGGTACTTAACCTGTCTTAAGTCTGTTATGCCAAAGTGACATTGTGAAACTCTCAAACACAGAGAAGGGGTGCCTGTAAGAATTTGCCTTGCTTATGACCTTATAAACACTAAAAACGTCACAGTTTTACCTCTCACTTTGACAGTCACTTAGTTGTATTTTTCTTCTATAGGGTTCTTACAGCATTTCAGAGGAAAAAAGGTCTGTCCAACCCGAACTGGGGCAAGAGTAAATATTGGATAGATGAATTCAAAACCACAACCACCCATGAATTCAGCACATTGATGCCAACTTGCATTTTCCACAGTGTGCCTAACACACCCCAGTGGCTCTCTAGACCTTACACAGAGCCCATAATGCAACAGCCATAGACTATCACAAAGCTGCCAGTGAGGTAATGCCCCATACATAAACACAGAGGAACATACGCATTCACACTCATATACTGGACTGTGGCTGGTGCACACCTACCCCAGTGATTAGCTAAAATCAGAAAAAAAAAGGGTACGAGAGAGAGAGAGAGAGAGAGAGAGAGAGAGAGAGAGAGAGAGAGAGAGAGAGAGAGAGAGAGAGAGAGAGAGAGAGAGAGAGAGAGAGAGAGAGAGAGAGAGAGAGAGAGAGAGAGAGAGAGAGAGAGAGAGAGAGAGAGAGAGAGAGAGAGAGAGAGAGAGAGAGAGAGAGAGAGAGATATCAGTTGGAAGCTGCCTGGCTCTACTCCATCTGCCTGGAACAGTCATGAGCACAGAAATGAACAAATCTTTACAAAACCATAAATAACTCAACAGCAATCTTACACCATCTATACAGGCAGAGGTGACATCAGATTGGAACGAGAGAGAGAGAGAGAGAGAGAGAGAGAGAGAGAGAGAGAGAGAGAGAGCGAGAGAGAGAGAGAGAGAGAGAGAGAGAGAGAGAGAGAGAAAGAGAGAGAGAGAGAGAGAGAGAGAGAGAAAGAGAGAGACAAAGAGATAGAGAGAAAGCGAGAGGAGAGGAAAAAGAACAACAAGCTGTTGTTATGGGTTATGCAAGAGTGAGAGGAGACAGTGATGAGGGAGGGGATAAGGCTCAGCCGGGGCGCCACCCCGTCACACCCCGACTGCTGTAATGAAATAATTATCTCTGGCTGGTCGGAGGGGGCAGGGTGGGGGGAGGGGTTCAAGGGGAAGGCGGCGGAGGCGGAGAAAGGAAGAGGAGAGGGGAGGTATCCAGATGTTCCTCCAGCCTCTCGGAGGAAGCAGAGAGTAGCAGAGTATCACTGGCCGGAGGGTGGAAGGTCAACCAGCCAGGCCCTAGCTCAAACAGATTGGATCACACATTGTTTGTCAGACATAACTTGCAGAGATTAAAACCTGTTGTGGATAGGGGGCAGTATTTGCACGGCCGGATAAAAAAACGTACCCGATTTAATCTGGTTACTACTCCTGCCCAGTAACTAGAATATGCGTATAATTAGAAGATTTGGATAGAAAACACTCTAAAGTTTCTAAAACTGTTTGAATGGTGTCTGTGAGTGTAACAGAACTCATATGGCAGTCAAAACCCTGAGACAAATCCTAACAGGAAGTGGAAATCTGATGTGTGGAATCACTTTCAAGCTTTGCCATTGAAACACACAGGGACTTATTAATAATTTAGCACTTCCTAAGGCTTCCACTAGATGTCAACAGTCTTTACAAAGTGGTTTGAGTCTTCTATGGTAGAAACTGACCCAAAGAGAGGCTTGGGAAGTTGGTCACAGGGGGAGGGCCATTACTACTATGACGCGGGCGCCCATGGGAACCCTTTTGTTCCGAAGCGTTTAGTAAGACAATGCAATCGTCCGCCTTGAATATTATTGAAGCTCTGGTTGAAAAAGGCCCTAAAGATTTATGTTATACAACGTTTGACATGTTTGAACGAACGTAAATATATATTTTTTGCACATTCGTGACGACAAGTCCCGCGCACTTCAGTACATTATGAGTAGCCTTCGGAACGTGCTAACAAGAAGGAACTATTGGGACATAAATTATTAACTTTTTCGAACAAAACTACATTTGTTGTGGACCTGGGATTCCTGGAAGTGCCTTTTGATGAAGATAATCAAAGGTAAGGGAATATTTACAATAGTATATTTGATTTTAGATGGTTCCAAGATGGCGCTAACATGTATCGCCTAGCCTATTTTTCTGAGCATACCACGTCGTTTATTGCAAAGTGTGATTTCCCAGTAAAGTTATTTTAAAATCTGGCAATGAGGTTGCATTCACGAGATGTTAATCTATAATTCTTTGAATTACAATATTACAGTTTAACAATGTTTTCGAATAGTAATTTTGTAAATTGTAGCGCTGATCCACCGGAAGCATTTGAGGGAAAATATTTTCTGAACGTCACGCGCCGATGTAAAATGCTGTTTTTATATATAAATATGAACTTTATCGAACACAACATGCATGTATTGTGTAACATGATGTCCTAGGAGTGTCATCTGATGAAGATTGTCAAAGGTTAGTGCTGCATTTAGCTGTGTTTTGGGTATTTGTGATGCATGCTAGTTGCTTTGAAAATGGCAGTGTGATTTTTTTTGGCAGGGTACTCTCCTAACATAATCTAATGTTTTGCTTTTGCTGTAAAGCCTTTTTGAAATCGGACAACGTGGTTCGATTCAGGAGAGGTGTATCTATAAAATGGTGTAAAATAGTCATATGTTTGAGAAATTGAAGTTATAGCATATAGAGGTATTTGTATTTCGCGCGACGCGATTCCACTGGCTGTTGACTAGGGTGGGACGCAAGCGTCCCACGTTCCCAGACAGGTTAATAAATAATAAATCCACCTAGAATTTTATTGTGTTTCCTAAATCTGATTATTATCTGTAAGGTATCTAACGATTTGTTTATCTGTAATGGTTTCTTTCAAGACAGAGCTGTTTGTACAGACTGAGCAGCAGAGTTTGTCTTGCACCTCTGCCAAACGAACCCAGTTTTGCAAACTTCCTGCATACAATGAATGGCAGGCAGTATATTCTCTGCCTACGAGATCCAACATACCTCATTAGAATACTTCCTCAGATATTAAAGGAAAGAGGGGAAATGGAGGGGAGGAAGAATGAGAACGACAGCGATAGAGAGAGCGAGAGAGAGAGAGCTAATGATGAAAAATGCAAAAAAAACTAAGAAAGAAATTGAGAAACCCATCACTAAAACAATACAGAAATACACTACGGAAAAAGAAGGAACAGCACATCAGAAATCAGCTCAATGTAATTGAAGAATCCATATAATCTAACTTCTGGGCAAATTGGAACACACTTTAACAAACAACAAAACAAAGAGTTATCTATCCAAAACAGAGATGTATGGATAAACCACTTCTCCAAACTTGTTGTCTCTATAACAAAGAACAAACATATACATGATTAAATACACATTTTAGAATCAGCTATTAAAGACTACCAGAACCCATTGGATTCTCCAATTACATTAAATGAATTACAGGACAAAATACAAACCCTCCAACCCAAAAAGGCCTGTGGTGTTGATGGTATCCTAAATTAAATAATAAAATATACAGACCACAAATTCCAATTGACTATACTTAACCTGTTAGGGCTAGGGGGCAGTATTGACACGGCCGGATAAAAAACGTACCCGATTTAATCTGGTTACTACTCCTGCCCAGTAACTAGAATATGCATATAATTATTGGCTTTGGATAGAAAATACCCTAAAGTTTCTAAAACTGTTTGAATGGTGTCTGTGAGTATAACAGTACTCATATGGCAGGCCAAAACCTGAGAAGATTCCATGCAGGAAGTGGCCTGTCTGACAAGTTGTGTTTCATCTTGGCTCTTTTTATTGAAGACTGAGGATCTTTGCTATAACGTGACACTTCCTACGGCTCCCAAAGGCTCTCAGAGCCCGGGAAAAAGCTGAACGATATCGAGGCAGCCTCTGGCTGAAACACATTATCGCTTTTGGCAAGTGGCCGATCAGAGTACTATGGGCTTAGGCGCATGCCCGAGTCGACCCCATGCTTTATTTTCTTTTGTCTGTTTACCTAAACGCAGATTCCCGGTCGGAATATTATCGCTTTTTTACGAGAAAAATTGCATAAAAATTGATTTTAAACAGCGGTTGACATGCTTCGAAGTACGGTAATGGAATATTTAGAATTTTTTTGTCATGAATTGCGCCATGCTCGTCACCCTTATTTACCCTTTCGGATAGTGTCTTGAACGCACGAACAAAACGCCGCTATTTGGATATAAGAATGGATTATTTTGAACCACACCAACATTTGTTATTGAAGTAGAAGTCCTGGGAGTGCATTCTGACGAAGACAGCAAAGGTAATAACATTTTTCTTATAGTAAATCTGACTTTGGTGAGTGCTAAACTTGCTGGGTGTCTAAATAGCTAGCCCTGTGATGCCGGGCTATCTACTGAGAATATTGCAAAATGTGCTTTCACCGAAAAGCTATTTTAAAATCGGACATATCGAGTGCATAGAGGAGTTCTGTATCTATAATTCTTAAAATAATTGTTAGGCTTTTTGTGAACGTTTATCATGAGTAATTTAGTAAATTCACCGGCAGTGTTCGGTGGGAATGCTAGTCACATGCTAGTCACATGCTAATGTAAAAAGCTGGTTTTTGATATAAATATGAACTTGATTGAACAAAACATGTATGTATTGTATAACATAACGTCCTAGGGTTGTCATCTGATGAAGATCATCAAAGGTTAGTGCTACATTTAGCTGTGGTTTGGGTTTATGTGACATTATATGCTAGCTTGAAAAATGGGTGTCTGATTATTTCTGGCTGGGTACTCTGCTGACATAATCTAATGTTTTGCTTTCGTTGTAAAGCCTTTTTGAAATCGGACAGTGTGGTTAGATTAACGAGAGTCTTGTCTTTAAAATGGTGTAAAATAGTCATGTTTGAAAAATTGAAGTTTTTGCATTTTTGAGGAATTTGAATAACGCGCCACGGGATTACAGTGGCTGTTGAGTAGGTGGGATGCAAGCGTCCCACCTAGCCCATAGAGGTTAAACTCTTCAACATCATCCTCAGCTCTGGCATCTTCCCCGATGTTTGGAACCAAGGACATTTCTTTCCACAGGTCCGTGGGGTGAGACAGGGATGTAGCTTGAGCCCCACCATCTTCAACATATAAAGTGCATTCGGAAAGTATTCAGACCCTGAGACTTTTTCCACATTTTGTTACGTTAAAGACTTATTCTAAAATGGATAAAAAATATATATATAATCTCATCGATCTACACACAATACCCCATAATGACAAAATGAAAACATTTTTTTAATTGTTGCTAATTTATTAAAAATAAAAAACAGAAATATCTTATCTACATAGGTATTCAGACCCTTTGCTATGAGACTCAATATTTTGCTCAGGGGAATCCTGTTTCTAGTGATGATTCTTGAGATGTTTCCACAACTTGATTTGAGTCCACCTGTGGTAAATTCAATTGATTGGAAAGGCACACACCTGTCAATATAAGGTGCCACATTTGACAGTGTATGTCAAAGAAAAAACCAAGCTGTGAGGTCGAAGGAATTGTCCATAGAGCTCAGAGACAGGATTGTGTCGAGGCACAGATCTGGGGAAGTGTACCAAAACATTTATGCAACATTGAAGGTCCCCGAAAACACAATTTTCATTCTTAAATGGAAGAAGTTTGGAAACACCAAGACTCTTCCTAGAGCTGGCCACCTGACCAAACTGAGCAATCGGGGGAGAAGGGCCTTGGTCAGGGAGGTGCTCAAGAACCCAACGGTCTCTCTGACAGAGCTCCAGAGTTCCTCTGTGGAGATGGGATAACCTTCTCTGCAGCACTCCACCAATCAGGCCTTTATGGTAGAGTGGACAGACGGAAACCACTCCTCAGTAAAAAGCATGGAGTTTGCCAAAAGGCACCTAAAGGACTCTCAGACCATGAGAAACAAGATTCTCTAGTCTGATGAAACCAAGATTGAACTCTTTGGCCTGAATGCCAAGCGTCACGTCTGGAGGAAACCTGGCACCATCCCTACAATGAAGCGTGGTGGTGGCAGCATCATGCTGTGGGGATGTTTTTCAGCGGCAGGGACTGGGAGACTAGTCAGGATTGAGGGAAAGATGAACGGAGCAAAGTACAGAGAGATCCTTGATGAAAACCTGCTCCAGAGCACTCAGGACCTCAGACTGGGGTGAAGGTTCACCTTCCAACAGGACAACAACACTAAGCACACAGCCAAAACAATGCAGGAGTGGCTTCGGGACAAGTGTCTGAATGTTGATTCTCAACACAGGGGCCCCTCAGGGGTGCGTGCTCAGCCCTCTCCTGTACTCCCTGTTCACTCATGACTGCACGGCCAGGCACGACTCCAAAACCATCATTAAATTTACCGATGACACAAGAGTGGTAGGCCTGATCACCGACATCAACCAGACAGCCGATAGGGAGGAGGTCAGAGACCTGGCCATGTGGTTTCAGGACAACAACCTCTCCCTCAATGTGATCAAGACAAAGGAGATGATTAAGATGATTGTGGACTACAGGAAAAAGAGGACTGAGCATGCCCCCATTCTCATCGACGGGGCTGCAGTGGAGCAGGTTGAGAGCTTCGAGTTCCTTGGTGTCCACATCACCAACAAACTAACATGGCCCAAGCACACCATGACAGTTGTGAAGCGGGCACAACAAAACCTATTCCCCCTCAGGAGACTGATAAGATTTGGCATGGGTCCTCAGATCCTCAAAAGGTTCTACAGCTGCACCATCGAGAGCATCCTGACTGGTTGCATCACTGCCTGGTATGGCAACTGCTGGGCCTCCAAACGCAAGGCACTACAGAGGGTAGTGCGAACAGCCCAGTACGTCACTGGGGCCAAGTTTCCTGCCATCCAGGATCTCTATACCAGGCGGTGTCAGAGGAAGGCCCTGAAAATTGTCAAAGACTCCAGCCACCCTAGTCATGGACTGTTCTCTCTGCTACCACACGGCAAGCGGTACCGGAGCACCAAGTCTAGATCCAAGTCTAGATCCAAGAGCTTCTACCCACAAGCCATAAGACTCCTGAACATCTGGTCAAATGGCTACCCAGACTATTCACATTGCCCCCCCCCCCCCCCCCTCCACACCACTGCTACTCTCTGTTATCATCTATGCAGAGTCACTTTAATTAACTCTACCTACATGTACATACTACCTCAACTAACCGGTGCCCCCGCACATTGACTCTGTACCGGCAACTCCCTGTATATGTTGTTATTTTTTACTGCTCCTCTTTAATTACTTGTTACTTTTATCTCTTACTCTTATCCGTATTTTTTTAAACTACACTGTCGGTTAGGTGCTCGTAAGTAAGCATTTCACTGTAAGGTCTACACCTGTTGTATTCGGCACATGTGACTAATACAATTTGATTTGATTTGATTTGAGTAAGGGGTCTGAATACTTATGTAAATGTGATATTTCATTTTTAATTTCTTTACATTTGCAAACATTTCTAAAAACCTATTTTTGATTGTCGTTATGGGGTATTGTGTGTAGATTGACAAGATAATTATTTGTTTTTATAGAATAATGCTGTAACGTAACAAAATGTGAATAAAGTCAAGGGGTCTGAATACTTTCCAAATTCACTGTATATCAACGAATTGGTTAGGGCACTAGAACACTCGGCAGCACCCGGCCTCACCCTACTAGAATCTGAAGTCAAATGTCTACAGTTTTCTGATTATCTGGTGCTTCTGCACCCAATCAAGGAGGGCCTATAGCACCACCTAGATCTTCTGCACAGATTCTGTCAGACCTGGGCCTTGACAGTAAATCTCAGTAAGACAAAAAAGGTCCAGTTGCCAGGACCACAAATACAAATTCCATCTAGACACCATTGCCCTAGAACACACAAAAAACTATACATACCACAGCCTAAACATCAGCGCCACAGGTAACTTCCACAAAGCTGTGAACGATCTGAGAGACAAGACAAGAAGGGCCTTCTACGCCATCAAAAGGTACATAAATTCAACATACCAATTAGGATCTGGCTAAAAATACTTGAATCAGTTATTGAACCCATTGCCCTTTATGGTTGAGAGGTCTGGGGTCCGCCAAACACCAAATTGAGACTCTGCATGTACAATTCTGCAAGAATATCCTCAGTGTACAATGTAAAACACAAAATAATGCATGCAGAGCAGAATTAGGTCAATACACGCTAACTATCAAAATCCAGAAAATATCTGTTAAATTCTATAACCACCAATAATCAATGGATTCCCAAACCTTCTATAACAAAGCCATCACCTACAGAGAGATGAACCTGGAGAAGAGTCCCCCTAAGCAAGCTGGTCCTGGGGCTCTGTTCACAAACACAAACACACCCCACAGAGCCCCAGGACAGCAACACAATTAGACCCAACCAAATCATGAGAAAACAAAAAGATAATTACTTGACACATTGGAAAGAATTAACAAAAAAAACAGAGCAAACTAGAATGCTATTTGGCACTAAACAGAGAGTACACATTGGCAGAATACCTGACCACTGTGACTGGCCCAAACTTAAGGAAAGCTTTGACTATGTACAGACTCAGGGAGCATAGCCTTGCTATTGAGAAAGGCCGCCGTAGGCAGACCTGGCTCTCAAAAGAAGACAGGCTATGTGCACACTGCCCATAAAATGAGGTGGAAACTGAGCTGCACTTCCTAATCTCCTGCCAAATGTATGACCATTTTAGAGACACATATTTCCCTCAGATTAGACAGACCCACAAAGAATTCGTAATGATAAACTCCCATATCTACTAGGTGAAATACCACAGTGTGCCATCACAGCAGCAAGATGTGTGACCAGTTGCCACAAGAAAAGGGCAACCAGTGAAGAACAAACACCTTTGTAAATACAACCCATATTTATGTTTATTTATTTTCCCTTTTGTACTTTAAATATTTGCACATCGTTACAACACTGTATATATACATAATATGACATTTGAAATGTCTTTATTCTTTTGGAACTTCTGTGAGTGTAATGTTTACTGTTCATTTTTATTGTTTATTTCACTTTTCTTTATTGTCTATTTAACTTGATTTGACAATGTAAACATATGTTGCCCATGCCAATAAAGCCCTTTCAATTGCATTGAAATTGAATTGAATTGAGAGAGAGATGATTTCATGTATTGATCAGTTCTTTTTTTGACAAAATAAAATAAAGCATAACTCTGAACGGAAGCGGGAAGGGAATCTTACTACCAGCCTTACTACCACCTCACATCCTTCAGTAGTATACTCCTCCTTACTACCAGCCTTACTACCACCTCACATCCTTCAGTAGTATACTCCTCCTTACTACCAGCCTTACTACCACCTCACATCCTTCAGTAGTATACTCCTCCTTACTACCAGCCTTACTACCACCTCACATCCTTCAGTAGTATACTCCTCCTTACTACCAGCCTTACTACCACCTCACATCCTTCAGTAGTATACTCCTCCTTACTACCAGCCTTACTACCACCTCACATCCTTCAGTAGTATACTCCTCCTTACAACCACCTCACATCCTTCAGTAGTATACTCCTCCTTACTACCACCTCACATCCTTCAGTAGTATACTCCTCCTTACTACCACCTCACATCCTTCAGTAGTATACTCCTCCTTACTACCACCTCACATCCTTCAGTAGTATACTCCTCCTTACTACCAGCCTTACTACCACCTCACATCCTTCAGTAGTATACTCCTCCTTACTACCACCTCACATCCTTCAGTAGTATACTCCTCCTTACTACCACCTCACATCCTTCAGTAGTATACTCCTCCTTACTACCAGCCTTACTACCACCTCACATCCTTCAGTAGTATACTCCTCCTTACTACCAGCCTTACTACCACCTCACATCCTTCAGTAGTATACTCCTCCTTACTACCACCTCACATCCTTCAGTAGTATACTCCTCCTTACTACCACCTCACATCCTTCAGTAGTATACTCCTCCTTACTACCACCTCACATCCTTCAGTAGTATACTCCTCCTTACTACCACCTCACATCCTTCAGTAGTATACTCCTCCTTACTACCACCTCACATCCTTCAGTAGTATACTCCTTACTACCATCTCATCTCCTTCAGTAGTATACTCCTCCTTACTACCAGCCTTACTACCACCTCACATCCTTCAGTAGTATACTCCTCCTTACTACCAGCCTTACTACCACCTCACATCCTTCAGTAGTATACTCCTCCTTACTACCACCTCACATCCTTCAGTAGTATACTCCTCCTTACTACCACCTCATATCCTTCAGTAGTATACTCCTCCTTACTACCACCTTACATCCTTCAGTAGTATACTCCTCCTTACTACCACCTCACATCCTTCAGTAGTATACTCCTCCTTACTACCACCTCACATCCTTCAGTAGTATACTCCTTACTACCATCTCATCTCCTTCAGTAGTATACTCCTCCTTACTACCAGCCTTACTACCACCTCACATCCTTCAGTAGTATACTCCTCCTTACTACCACCTCACATCCTTCAGTAGTATACTCCTTACTACCATCTCATCTCCTTCAGTAGTATACTCCTCCTTACTAACAGCCTTACTACCACCTCACATCCTTCAGTAGTATACTCCTCCTTACTACCAGCCTTACTACCACCTCATATGTACCCAGTAGTTATTTACCCAGTAGATCCTCAGGTCCTCTGGCATTCTAATTAACCCAAAGCCTAGGACCAAGAGGCATGGAGAGGCAGCCTTTAGTTATTATGCTGTGGACATATTTAAAAGAGATCTTAAAACACATTGTTTAGTTTTGCTATTCCTCGCGGTGCTTTTTAGTTGTTCAGTTTTTGTAATTCTTTTGGGTTTTTTTATCTTACGTTCGTTGTCTAGTAAATATGTCAGCTTTCATTTTCATAGTTTTTTATTTGTTTTTTTCCTGTAAAGCACATTCCATGTCTGAAACGTGCTGTATAAATAAAGCTTGATTTGATTTGATATCCTTCAGTAGCCTCCTCCTCACTGGTGGTGACTAAATTCTCCTGACACCGTCCCAGCGCGGTGGCAGTCATGTGGTCTGGTAGTTGGATTGTGACAAGGCTGGCGGCCTGTGACTAGGCATTATCCTCTTCGGATCCTGTGCTGAATATTGACAAAGCATTTTCATGTCTGTCTTAAGCTTCTATTTTTAAAGTACAAGTGAAAAGACCCACAAGGAATTTCAATAGAATACCACTGTTAACGGTTAACTTTAGTCCCTGGTATTTAATGAAGGAAAAGATCAAAGTGGATTCATGTCAATCCAGAATACTGGGTACGTCCCAAACGGCATCCTATTCCCTGCACAGTGCACTACTTTTGACCACATCCTATTTCCTATGGGCACTGGTCAAAAGCAGCGCAATATATACCCACTGGGCACAGATGTCAATTCAAAGTTTATTCCACGTTGGTTCAACATAATTTCATTAAAATGACGTGGAAACAACATTGATATTAACCAGTATGTACCCAGTGCTTAGTGAACAGGTTACCGTTTGCGATTCAGCAGTTTGAACTGGATCTCCTGGAGACTTCTATCTGCAGGGTTTCAACAGAGCTGATATGATGACCAAGGACCTGGTTTAACAGGCCCTGTACGAGGCTCGGGCTTCTCCATAAATAGAAACAGCTGATACTTTAAACGCATGAAAAGAGTGTTCACATTCCCAACACAATGGCCTGCAGTGGGCCGGCATCTCACCACCACTCCCCCTGTTGAGAGAAAGGATTGCAATGTTTCATTCCTCTAAACACTCATCTGCTTGCGGTTACAGCCACAGCATTTATTTTGGTTTTTTGGTGATATTTTAGTCAATTGAAAACATTGCCGTTCACAAACGCTGCCTGCCTGGGAAGGCTCTGGAGGAGAAATGCTTGTGAACAGTTGGTTTGTTTGTTTCAGTGGGAAAGAAGGAGTGGAGCTAAATCAGTGAGATGGATGGATAGATAGAACGTTCCCTGTTTGGAATTGTAAATCAACAACTGGATGTGTGGATGTGATGGAAAGGGGGGTGGAGGTGGAGGTGGGGTTGAGTTCGGGGGCGGGTCATCCCACCACACCCCGGAGTGTAATTGGTGGACTAGTGTCTGTGGGTGATGAATTGATCGTGGCTGCGTTCCTTCCTCTGGTTGTATAGGATAATCCATCAGTGAACTGTAGGTCCAGGTGGGACCAGATGCACCTTCACTCTCTCTCACTCCCAGACTAGGCCGTCTTCTTCTCCTGCCCGTCAGAGGGCTGGGAAACCCCGGGAAGGTTATGAAGGATTTACACCTGATACATTTCACCTCTCTGTTTACTCAGGGACTGACCTCAACTCTCAAGGTAGCCTACTGTACAGTCAAAGAAGTAGGAAAAGTAACACAAATCAGAAAGTTCACAAGTTGAGAGTGAACACCAGGACATGTATCTGAGCCTCTGGAACGAGACCAAAAGCATCTTTATCATTGTATATCACAGCAACATAAACACGTGAAAAACTAAGAGTCAACAAAAAGAAACGGTCCGGTCAGGTTGAAAATATAGCTGTTTATTGGCTGTGTTACACTCTTAGAAAAAAAGGTGCTATCTAGAACCAAAAAGGGTTCTTCAGGTGTCCCCATTAGAAAAACCCTTTGTAGAACCCTTTTTAGCACTAGGTAGAATCCTTTTTTGGTTCCATGTAGAACCTTTTTGGATTCCATGTAGAACCTTTTCCACAGAGGATTCTACATGGAACCCACATGAAGCCCAAAAGGGTTCTACCTGGAATCAAAAAGGGGTTCTCCTATGGGGACAGCAGAAAAACCCTTTTGAAACCCTTTGTTCTAAGTGTGTATCAGATGTAAAGATCTTGTGGAGAGAGAGAGAGAGCGAGAGAACGAGAGACATTACCTGAGAGTGGGTATTTATTCACCACAGCCTGGCCTCACATTACACCTGACCCCCACTGCTTTCCGCCATTCAAAATGCATAAAACACTCACTAACCAATAACCGTCCACACAGTGACACACACTCGGGATTTAGCAGATTTACTTTTATGATTTCAACCCGTCCTCATCCCCCTCTTCAAGTACAGTAACAAGCGTAGATATTTGAATGGCAGCTTTATCACTGCCCCATAGCAGATGAATGTTCTCTGTGCAGCAGCAGCAGTAGTATCGTGTGGTAGGCCAGGCATGACAGCTCCCCCCTGCTCTGACACCATGTTAAAACAGAACAGGAAATGAGACAGAATGAAGACCTGGGCCAGAATACAAATATCTATCAGCCTTGATTTCTCTCAGGGCTGTTTCGCTTCATCTCGTTTTCTTCCCCTCTCTTGTCTCTCTCAGTCTTTCTGTTGGTGGCTTTGGTCCAGAGGAAAGCACCTAGATGCACACTGAGAGGGAGATTATCGACTCTTCATTGGGCCCATGTGGAAACCATTTCCCGCAATCTGCAGTAATTGTATCCGTATTACGAGGAGAGACCTGGTTTGAATTTTCTCTCCATCTCCATCGTCTTGTCCGGGCGATGCTGTTACTACGGTAACAGTACATTACAATAGGCTTGGCCATGGCCAGACATACTGATGCAAATTGATGCAAAGGAAGGCCATTAAAAGTTTGTTGAAATAAGGGTGAAGCGATTTCCTGTTTTACTAAACCAACAATACCATCATATCCACTCAAACAGCCACATCTTGACATTAGTTGTTCAAGCTTGTATGTACAGTCAAGGTTTTTCTTCAGTGAGAAAAAGTCTAAGAAGATACCACAAAGTAATGTGAGATATCCCCATCAGCTAGCAGGAAACCCATTGACTATCTAACCTGCTGTGTCGTGTCCACAGAACAAGACCAACAGGAATACCGTTAGCCTGTATGGCTGGTGGCAGTACCCACTGGGCTCAATCGTCATTTCAATGACTAGGTTTGATTTCAATTTGGTTGAGGAAATCAACAAAAATATCACAATTTCATTGGATTTAGGTTAATAGATGAAATTCCCTTATGTTGATGACTTTTTGCAAATCCAATCAGGATTGGATATTAGTCGTCGTCACATAGATTTTTCACGTTGATTGAAATGACATGGAAACAACATTGATTCAACCAGTTTTAGCCCAGTGGGTAGCATTATTCAATATACAGATAAGTGAGATTAGGTACTGTAGTGGTCGTACAGATGTGGGATCTTAATTTGATAATAATCCTGCGCAACAGGAAATGTTCATTATTATGTGGATTATAATTCATTTACATTCATGTAGGAATGGATCATTTTTTTGTAAGGGAAACTCAAGTCTGACATTTCAAAGTGGGAATTACAAACTTCCGATGGCTTTTTTTTAAACCTCAAATACACTACAAGTTTTAAATGTCCTTTATTTAAGGAAAGTATTCCAGCAACAGGATGATCAAATGAAGATCCTACATCTGTAACGGCATGGGGAAATAAACCAATGCAGGTTGCTCCAGTATAATGCATGTAAAATTAAGTTCCAATTCCATGAACACCATTGCAGACACAGGCATTTTACCCCATAAAGCATACACACTATGCACAGCTCTCATTCAGTGCACTTGAACATCTTTCCACCTCCACCAACAATCTGGATTTGAAATTGCTCAAGTACCCCAAATGCGGTCAACTGGAAACTCTTTCACCCATGGTTGAACGGGACCTGCTTATTATACTGTACCTCCCACCTCTCTGCTCACTCTAACCAGGCCTTTAATACAGTTTACATTACAATATTATCCATTCATTTCTCCTCTCAGCTCGGCTGTGGAGCGCAGAGTCAGCACGCATTACCGGCACTGCAATCAAAATAACATTACATCCACAGCGACACGACCCCCTCTGTGTTCCTCTGCTCTCTGGCGTGACCCCATCTCCTGAACACAGCGGCCTGGGAGAGAGTGTGACACACAACCACAGTGAAAGAGAAGGGTGACCTCCCCTGGTCTCCATAGGAACAGGACGGCCTGACTAATGTTGATCTAAAGGTAATGTATTGAAGGAGTCCAGCAGCCTTGAGAGAGAGAGAGAGATTTTAAATGATGAAATATTACTGGTTTAAGGTCATCCATTTCACTGGACACCTGGTATAATTCTCAGAGCCTGACGCATGTTTTTGGTGTACTAAAGTGACTGAAGGTACAAGGGGATATGAGGCTGTGGTCTCCTGTTCAGTCTGGTTAGGAGTCTAGCACATTGATTCAGATCTGTTTGAGTCTGTACTTCAGTATGGTAAAAGTAGGTCTGTCAGTAAGCTGATCCTAGACCAGTCCTTACTTACAGTATGGGAAATCAAAGTGCTGTGGCATCATCATCCTCCTCACCATCTTCATCAGGCTGGATCTACTGAGCTCTCTCTCTCTGTTCCTCTCTGCCTCAACACTACCCTGATGATAGATGAACCGTGTGCTGGGCTGCAGCCTCAACAATCATGGATTTTCCCTGAGAGGAAGAGAGGGTTTTAGAAATATGATAAACATCAGGCCCCACAACACGACACTCACATCAACCTACTCACCTCCACACCTACCACTCCACAACTCCCTCTCAACTGTACAAATAAATAAGCATTGCGGGCTTGATACATTAGCTTGTGAATGATAGGCCAAAGACCTCCCTTAATGACTTTTTTCTTGTAGTGTCTCAATGTGTTTTTTCCTGAACTCAAAGCACACACTGGGCTCTTTTATGATGGATGGTGGTAGGAGGATGCACCAGCTCAGACAAACTGTGAGTTGCTTTGATTAACGGTGCTGCTGGCAATCCCCCAGGAACCTGAAGGAGAATAATACTGGTATCTGGAAACAGCTGCTGCTCCCAGAGACCAGAGGCCTCTGGGGGCCCCACAGCCACATACACCTCTGGCCAAAGGGAAGAGGGAGAGGGAGAGGGAGAGGGAGAGAGATCCATGAGGAGGAGTCAGGGGAGGAGCTGAGTCGATGTAGGATCCATGAGGAGGAGTCAGGGGAGGAGCTGAGTCGATGTAGGATCCATGAGGAGGAGTCAGGGGAGGAGCTGAGTCGATGTAGGATCCATGAGGAGGAGTCAGGGGAGG